>NW_019721800.1:151191-290685 GCF_002891405.2 Cryptotermes secundus | reverse complement strand
ATCTCCATAACCGTTCAGCGTTGGACATAGGTTAATATTATTTATTATATATTTTTATTATTATTACACTACATGTTTCGACCTCAAGAGGTCATCCTCAGGTGTACAAACACAGCTGAGGTCGAAACATGTAGTGTA
This sequence comes from Cryptotermes secundus, assembly GCF_002891405.2. Taxonomy (NCBI): domain Eukaryota; kingdom Metazoa; phylum Arthropoda; class Insecta; order Blattodea; family Kalotermitidae; genus Cryptotermes; species Cryptotermes secundus. The sequence goes on along the minus strand of NW_019721800.1, from coordinate 290,547 downwards.
ATAATAATAATAAAAATACCTTGTGTGATCGGTAAAATTGACTCTAATATTAATTAAATACACAACAGGATGCAAGAAACAATTAAATTTGGACATAGGTGTTTTGGGTTATATCGGCATACTTTAACATAAGGAACACACTGCCGAAGTTTGGCACATTCCTCCTGGGACATCCTGTATATATATATACTGTTTCAGCTGCCAACATTATGATGTTTGAAGTGAGAGGTGGGGATGATCTAGAATAGTAAACAGGAAGGAGTTGGAAAAAGAGGATTGTGACCTGTCTGTAAATACTTTCCAGGCCTATATATCATAAGATAAACCATTACGCAGATTTACATTAAAAGATTTGTGTTATTTATTTTTTTTATTCACTACATGTTTTGACCATAAAATGGTCATCATCAGGTGTTGTACACAAATGGGCCAAACATATGTAGGACATAAGTACAGTTTTGTTAAAATATGATATACAGAGATGTAGATAAAATAATAATGAATTAGAGTGTAGAGAGTTCTTTGCTTACATATAAATTGTTCATGGACCAGGTGTAATTTGTAGATTATTGTAGTCTATTGGTGTTGCTTTTTGTGTGCAGATCTTACACAGAACGTGATTGATATTATGATATTGTTTCACTGTCTCCCATCTCCTTGCTACAGTGTGTGTGGGGTGTGCTCTACTGGTGATGCAGTCTAGACATCTCAGACATTACATCACCAGCACAACACACCACGTATCATAACAAGCAATGAGCATGTAATGAAACAGTAATATAATATTGTGTCATGTAGACCTGTTGCTAGGCCACAACTGCAAAACAGACACCTAGACAATGGCTGTTACTAGTCAATGGCCTGTAATCAGCAACAGAGGTACAGCATTTTCTGTGTGGTCCATACCGAGATTTTATAAGCAGGACAGTGAGTTAGTCAGTTGAGTTGAGTTAGTTGGGTTAAGTGGAGTGGAGTCGGTTGGTGAGTCAGTCGAGAGTTGCTGTAACTGAGGCCAGGGACCATTCGGGAACCCAGAGAAAAGGGAACATCTGATGTTGGAAGCTGCTACTGAGCAACAGCTAGTGGAGATGTAACTGTGGACACTAGTGTGTGTGTGCTCACGTGCCTAGTAGTAAATTGTAAAATGTAGTCACATTAGGAGAAGAAACACCAATAAAAGCCAGAATATCTGCAAGTTACATGATTGATGTTATACATTTTTGCTTCATTTTCTGCAATCCCTTGCTGCAGTATGCAGTGTGCTGTGCTGGTGATGTGGTCGAGACACCCTAGACACCAACTGCATCACTAGCACAGCACACCTTTCCAAGGAACTGACAGACAATGAAGTAGTAATGTAATATCAATCATGTTCTGTGTGAGATCTTTATAGAAAAAGGAATGCCAGTAGAAGCCACAGTATCTGCACACTACACACAGTCCATCAACAATGTAAATATTACTGCTAGAAATTGATGTGTACTAATCAATCTCCTCTTCAACACATAAGCCCCGATGATGGCCGTATAGGGTTGAAACATCTTTTATCCAAGTAAAGTTTTTTACTACTACGTGTTATACTTGAAGGTTCATATTAGTTTATTATCATGCAGTATGTAATTTTAATTTTTGTAACCAAATGTTGGGCGCTGTACTAAGTGTATTATAGACTGGAGATGTAAAACCTGGCAGTGTTGAATTTTGGCATATAATGACAAATATATTCTGACAAGAACAACTGTCCAGGCCTATGTTATCAGTGAGAGTAATGAATGGATATACTGTTGTATATAAATCATGAAGAAGTTGAGCTGGAAGAAGGAGGTTGCCAAATGGTGTAAGAAAAGAAAGAAGGGGCAGGGCAAATATAGAGGAGAGTAAAGAATAAGGAGGAATTATGAGTTATTATCAAACAAGAAGAGTGTTTGTTTTCAAGAATCATAATGCTGAGGTGAGCAGAAATCATATATACACTGACAAGAGCCTTGGCAGGATTTTTACAATAACCTAAAAGTTATTACACTGTCACCAGATGTGTCAAAATTATTTTGAATAGCAGATTTTTAAGATCATTGAAAGTATATGTACATTACATGCTTTTATTAATTTTGTCATCATTTTTGCACATCCATGAAAGCTTATTACTAGTATAGGGTGAATTTAGCTTCAGGATGTTGGAAAGGAGAGCATTGCAGTATACACAATAATTTTACATTCAGAGCTGTACATTTCAACAGGTATCCAGTCACAGTTTAGGTTCAAGATAGGTCCATTCTCTTAGATTTATTACTGTTTTTTAAATAAGCTGTTTTGTATATCCACTTAGTATGCAGAGGTTTGATTCTTTATAATCTACAGTTTGCATTAACTGAATACATAGCCTTACATTGAACACATACACAAAAATGCTGGTTCCACTTGCCCACCCAAAAATGAAAGTGTTTATTAGTACTGGAACAGTCATTCAGGAATGGGATACATAGGCAGATGTGAAGACTCATGAAAGTACAGAATGATTATATGGACCAAGAAGTTATATGGGTGCCAGTTCTGTTTCTATACATTCAAAATTATAGTGGTCAATTTTAGAGATGGAGTCCATTTTGGATTCTAATGTTGCTTTTCCAGATATGCTTAAATCCATTTTGTACACTCATAGAAAATGTTAACATGAAGAAAGAATGAAGATGTGGGAGAAAGAAAGATGAAAATGGAAGGGAGGAAATATAACGAGCCCCTGAGTTATCAAATGTCTATCAATTGCATATGATATCCATTGTGACTCACTTCTTGAGATATGAACACATGCTTCTTAGATATGAATATCTGAGTGAAAGCTCTCTGTTTGATCATATTGATTTTTTGTCTCCTCATTTTTCTTACCTCACTCAATGCACATACCAGTTTAGCTGTTGGAAAAGTAAATATTGAGGTATGAACAGTTGAGATACGACTGTGTTTTCTGGGATGTATTAACAATTTTTCAGTAATGGGACCTATGTTTTTGAACAGAGCAGTACTGTGGGTGTCAGTCTTTGCCCCCCCCAACCCTCCCATTGTTTTGAACTAGGGAAGAATTATTATTGTATGCAAAATTGTGCTATAGCACACACTGCTAGTTACACCATTAATGTTGTAAGTGAGGTGTTGTAAGATGGACTGATAAATCACAGATTGTGGCCTGCAAGGCCTCTAGACCTAAATTCCTGTGATTTTTTATCGGCAGGGAAACTAAAAATAAAATTCATTCAAATAGCCCCCATACACTGGATGAATTTAAGCACATCTCTGAAACAATTATCTGTTGAGATCAATGAAGTCAAAGTAAAGTCAAACAATCTTTTCAAGAGACTTGAAGTTGGTTTAAGATCAGAAGGGAAGCATTTTGAGCATGCACTGTGATGCTGAGTTCTACTGAACAATTTGGTTACTTTAAGAAATGCATGTTTTGTTTATAATGTGGGGCATATTAGCTGACAGTTTAGACCCCCTTTCCTTGGGGAGGGGTGAGTGATGCTGAAAGTTCTGGCCAACAATCAGTAAGAGAGTCAGGCAGTATGGTTTTTCAAGAAAGACCCTGTGAAAGAGTGTGTGTGGGTGTGCATGCATTCCTGGAAAGCAGCACACACTATGAAACTCTGATGTCTTTAAAGTTTTAGATGTTTTAGATTTCAGTTTATTAACAATTTTTATTTATATAGAGTCTCAGAATATTTGGAGACACACAGGACTTCATTTCTGACTTGACCTCTGGAAGGCATTCGAAAGGCTGGATACTGAATTTGGTTTAAAAAAATCACAAATTCAGAAGTTCATCTCGTCTTACCTTGTTAATGAATAAAAATTAATCAGTTCTCAAAAGAGACTGAGAGGAACTATAGTTTTAATATTCTTCAGGTTCAGTTATTTTAGGAATTTTTTCTTGCCACCAAATAAGTGCATATTTATTTAGAAGTATATGACCATATATCTCAATTTTTATGACAAGACACAATGTCTTGTAGCATGGAATGTAGCATTAACATGCCACCAAATGCAACGTGTAAAAGAATTTACAGGCAGTAAAGATTTTTGGAATTTATAATGCAAATAGTTTTAAGAATTTTTTTCTTTCATGCAAGTAAAAACATTAAAAGTTTTAATCATCAGCCACAACAGGGAAATGGTGGTACCAGTTGTGAACCTGAAGTGCTTTTTTGGACAGGAAGTATGGGTGTATTAGTATGAAAGTCTGTTGACATTCCATTATTGCACAAATAATGTGACATGGTGAAACCACACTTAACCCACTGCTATTTAAGCTTTAGTCACATTCTGAAGATAAGAATGTATTCACTTTTATTGAGAAGTTTATTCAAGCACTGGTTGTTTCCATTATCTCATCAGATGCATGAGTAGTTGTAGTTAAGTCTGATACTTCATTTGTTTCTTCAGCCAGAGTTTTACTGCTTGTGGAGGATTCTGGGTTTGAAGTAACTGTGGCATTGCTACTGGTTATAGTTGTAGAGGTGGTTGTAGCTGTAGTGGTAGTCGTAGTTGTAGTTGTAGTTGTAGTTTCCTCAGATGGAATTTGAGATGTGGTTTGTGGTGCGCTTGTTGTGGCATTCTGGCTTTTTTCAGTTGATGTGTCTGGAGCTGGTGATATTAAAATGTCACCATAGATCATGCTTTCTTGTGCTTCTTCACCATTCACAGAGGCATCCTTGACTGAATTGGCAATTTCATTAGTTACACTGTAGGCAAAGGAGGATATAAGGTTCTGAAGTGGAGGGGTGTATCCTATGAAAGGGGATGTATGAGCAGGATAGAGTTGAACATGGTAGTAGGAAGTGAGGGGGTCATTTGAAGTAGAGGGACCTGCAGGTGTAGAAGTGTTTGTAGTATTTGAACTTAATGATCGACCTGTAGGTTGTTCAACTTCAGTTGGTACAGTTGTGCGGAAGAGTTCTACCGATTTTTTCAAAAGCTGATTGGCTTGTGGACCAGTCACAAAGACCACTTCACTTTTACCTCCCCCCTCATATTCAGTCTGGAAAGAATAGCCTCGGTAAATATCGTCTGGTGCGGTATATATTTGTATTGCCAGAGGTGCAGCAGCAGCAGCAGCAGCAGCAGTAGGAGCTGTGTATACAGAGTATGCAAAAAGGGGCTGTGCCTCATATTGCGGAGTGATTACACTAGAAAACGGGGGAGCTATAGGATAACCAAAGTAGCCAGGAAGTACAGCCCATGTAGGCACCAGAAGTATTGCACACAGCACCATCTGAAAAGAGAAGAGTACACAAGTTACATGGCATTCACAATATAAATAAGAGTCATGACTTAGAGGTTTACTTTATTTCCCTTAGGAGTAGGGTTTAAGGCTAATAATCCTTCACCATAACCTCTAATTATAAAATTTACAACCAACTGGATAGATTCTTTGGAATGACCAGATGATAAATGAAGGATGTGGAAATTCGTACTTGGAATGATATGAGTGTGTATAAGGTAGGAGCCTGGAAATTGCTGCTTGTAGAGGTAATGAAATGAAATGTTGATATACTAAGAAAATTGGTTTTCAAGGTTGTTCAGAATAGTATCTGATTGGGAACCTCATATTAGTAGTGTCAGACTGTCAGGTTCTGCTACCAGAAAGTTGGTTAGTTACTTAGTATTTAATTACAAGTGCTGGATAAAAAGTAGTGGCGACACTGCTGTAACATGGAAGATGTGCATCAGGTGGCACTAGCGCCGTCTGTAGTTGATAGCAGAAGTTCAGTTGAAGTAGTGCAGTGAGTGGCTCTGGTTGTGTTTCATTGAGTTGCATTGTGCATTGTCTTGAAGTGCAGGAGCCCAGTTCAAGCACCCTAACAACATGTTTATGAAACAAGAACAATGCTCCTGGATAAAAATTGAAGTTGCACGAGGTCGTAGTGCACAAAACTGTTATCAGGGACTGCGAGAAGCATGTGATGATGCTGCTTTGCCATTTCACACAGTGGCACGATGAGTGAAATTGTTCCGTGAAGGGAGGGATGCCATTCAGGACAGCTGTCGTTTAGGACGACCCATGTTGACAGCCACACAATTCAGCTTCTTGCTTCTTTGCTGGATGTCTATTATCGATGGGCTGCGCGGGAGTTAGCTGCTGAGGTAGGCATATGTCACAAAACCGTGCTCCACATTCTGCATGATGTTCTTGGATACTGCAAAATTGCAGCATGTTGGGTACCCCGTACAATGTCCAAGGTGCAAAAATGGCAACGTTATGCAGTTTCACAGGACTTGTTGGACCAGTACCAGAAGGAAGGTGACGACTTCCTTGGAAAGATCGTCACTCTGGATGAAACTTGAGCTCACTCATATGAACCGCACTTGAAGCGACAGTCAAACAAATGGAAACATCCTGGCTCTCCACATCCAAAGAAAGTGTGCCCTACACAGAGTAATGTGAAGGCGATGTTCATTTTGGTGTATGATATTAATGGAGTGATACTGCACCACACTGTACCTCAACGACAGACAGCAAACACTGCCTACTACTGCAATTTCCTGCATGATCATCTTTGCCCTGCACTCAGGAGAAAGCGATGACACTTGTTGGCAATGGACCCCATCATCCTTCATGACAATGCAAGGGCTCATACTGCTGACGCGGTCAAGGATCTCCTTTGCTGCTGGCGATGTGAGATACTGCAACATCTGCCATACTCACCCGATATGAGTCTGTACGATTATGATCTCTTTGCCAAAATGAAAGAACCACTGCGAGGGACCCGTTAGAACACAAGAGAGGAGATTATTCATGCTGTAGGGCGGTTACTGGTGGACATCAACAGAAGTGGATGCGCTGATGATATACAACACCTTCCAGAAATTTGGCAGAAGGTGGTACACATGGGGGGCGATTATATTGAAGGAATGTAAGTGTGTTTACCTCAGGTAATAAAGTCATTTCAGAACTACAGAGGTGTTGCCACTACTTTTTGTCCAACCTTTGTACATTTAGGGCACTGTAGTTTTCAGAAATGTTGTATAATGTACCTGTAGTCTGACAGCAAATGTGTATATGTATGATCCATGTTAAAATTTTGATAGCAGCTAACGGTATAAATTTCCAGGGTGGAAGATCTGCAAACTAAATTTGTAAGAAAAGAGGAATTTAACCATTATTTGAGAACCCTGTAATGACCTATAATGAGAAAGAAGCAGCTGGTGTTTGCTGATTCTATGAAAAACGTACTACCCATGAGGGAAATTCAGGTGTAACTTTCGAAATAATCAACACGAACCGGAAGTTGAGCATCAGTGGATTACAATATACAACCAGCGGCCCTCCAGTATTGTTTATATGGTCAGTCAAAAACAAATGATATGTTGTTACATTTAAATGCTCTGTGTAGAACTGTACAAGGAATATCCAGTGTCCCCTCCTGTCAAATTGTTCGTCCCACTTTCCTCCAAATTATTCTCTGCGAAATGATATCGCCAGAAGATGCGTTTATGTTCTCGAAATGTTCTTGCATTTTTTTATACTTCCAGAGAAAAGCACTGCTTTATTGGTTAAGATTTTCAGTCCCATGCTGTTGACTCAAGGGCGCTCACATGCGAATTAATTGTGCCAATAGGTGATACTGTGTAATTGGATCGTTAATGTTTTGTGGTATGCATGTTTCGTCCTTTGTGAAATAATCCTGTTTCCCACGTTTGTTATTCATCACGTCAGGCTTTAGGGGGGCGGTCATTCAGCAGTTTGAAGTGGCAAGATTGCATTGTCCAAAGGAAAATATTTGTGAATATATTGCAGTTTGCCTCAGTCACCTTTTAGTCTGTTGTTATGCGGCTACTTGTAATCACGCAGCCATATCTGCATGCTTACTTAGTTCTTGTCTTCAACCTCTTACATTCAGAAATGGGTGGGTGGGGGGGGAGGTAGATTCTGAATATATGTCTATTTCACGCCAACACTGGCTTTTTAAACACCAAGACGTGTTAGTGGAACACATGAAGTGGTCTGGAATCGTTTTAGCTTCCAAAGAAGTTCAGTTTAACTTTTTCCTATATTAATTATTAGGACTTTTTTTAGTCCAAATCCCAAATAGATAGATCTGGATGATGTGGAGCTCATAAGGGTCAGAAATCAAATGTGAATTCTACCTCTGAGCAACTATACAGCAACTAGTTGGAGTATGAAGAGTTCTTCTGTCTTCTGGGATATAACGATGTGTATTCCATCAAAAGCAGACGACTTTCCAGAGGAAAATTTCGCCTCCACCATCAGAGTCGAAGAATAAGCCAGCATGAAGACGGGTGGCAGGCAGAGCTCTGGTTTTGTATATTTCGTTTTCTCGTCCGTTTTACATGTCCAGCTCATTGTAACTACCTTCATTTAACAGTATTGTGACATACAAGCAGCTCCCAGTTATGTTTTTCTGTTTGTTCTCGTAATTCTTTTAGGTCCATGTATTTATCGTTGGGGCTTGAGTTTCTTTAATTGCATATATCAACATTCAAAATAAATGTTACGTCCTTTTTTAAGGTATACGCAGCGATAATAGTAACGAAATAGATAAAAAGAGATTGTTTAAAGCCATAAAATAGTGCAATATCATGGAAACGTATATGAGTTAAATTTAATTTGAAGCTCCTAATATATGTCATTACTTTTGAGAGGGGAGGCACGCGGTAGCGTAGTTGGTTTGGGCACTATGCTACAAGCCTAAAGGTAGCGGGTTCGATTCCCGATGAGGTCATTGGGATTTTCAATTGACCTAATCCTCCCAGCCGCATTATGACCCGGGGTCAACTCAGCCTCTGACAGAAATAAATACCAGGAATCTTCCTGGGGGGGGGGAGGGCGGCATGCACATAAGACTGGCAACCTCACTGTCATCTGTGGGCCGATTGTCTAGAAAATGTGAGAGTCTCGACGTCTCACAACCATATGGGCCTCCACGGCCTGGTACGGGGATAGCTTTACCTTTTTTTGAGAAATGACAAAACATCTTTCGCTGATCTAAAAAAGAATTTGCGGGTACAAGAGCCAGTGCCTGTAAGCGAGGTGTCTGGCATGTAGTAAGGGAGAGTTAAATGTGTTATTGCCGCAGGTTCGTAATGATTCAAGTCATCTGTTTTCAAGGAGGATGAGATGGATAGGGCATGTAGCACGCATGTGACGAAGATTGATGTATGCAGGGTTTTGGTGGAAAAGCCAAAAGGAAGAAGACCCCTAGGAAGACCTAAACATGGCCGCGCCATAGTTCAAGCGGTTAGTCGCTGGCTTCCCACCACGGCGGCCCGGGTTCGATCCTGGGTCTGGTCAAGTGGGATTTGTGGTGGACAAAGTGGCGCTGGGGCGGGTTTTCTCCGAGTACTTCGGTTTCCGCTGCCAGTCTTCATTCTACCAAATTCTCCATCATCATAATCACTCGGGGCAGGCTACAATAGGCCAATCAGTGGCCGCCTTGCCGAATTGACCCAGTTGGGCTCCACCCCCCACTAAGCGAATTAAAAGAAAAACCTAGACATAGGTGGGAGGATAATATTAAGGTGGATCGTAGAGAAATACGTAGTATAATGTGGTGGCATGGACTAGATTAATCTCGCTGAGGATAGAGACCAGTGGGGGCTCTTGTGAACACGGAAAGAAATATCGGGTTCCAAGGACTTAACGGCATGCAGTTAGTGAGTTAGATTCTTCTGTTTTGACAAACGGCTGAAAGGAGAGCGTTGCAACAAGTTCAGTCTGTAAACTTGCGAAAGGGCAACACTGAAGTAGAATTGCATGTGTTCTAGTTTGCGTGAGTAATAATGGCGCTTCCATAGCAACGAAGACAACTGTTGCAGCATCGGCCAGCCTTGCCATTACCCGTAATGGCATAAGCCTAAATAAGAGACCAATTAGCATCTGGATAAATGTTGTTGAGACAAAAAGAAAAACGTTAACACTCTGAAGAACGACCTTGTGTAGATGTTAACGGGTTCCACCAGGTAAAATTGCTGTTTGGTCAAGGCCATCATAAACTGTCCGAGTCCGGTTTCTGAATCTGGTCCGTACACCACACCCTTAACAAGTAGAGGTAGACACGCCCGGAATCATTGCCCAACAGTGTGGCCCTCACTCACCCCCACACTGGGCCACAGCTGTGCAGAGACACATGTCAGTAGCTTCTCGCACTCTACACCCATCTTGTTTCTTTATTATCCATTTTAATATCCTGCCATCTATGTCTAGGTCTTCCTACTAGTCTCTTGTCTTCAGGGTTTCCCATCAGAAATTCGTACGAATTATCTTTCGTCCTGTGTGTGCTACATTCCCTGCCTATCTCAAACTGTTTGAGTGATTATTCTAGTAATATTTGGCGAGGAGTACATATTAAGAAGCTCCACATTATGTAGTTTCCTCCAGCCTCATATTACTTCATGCCTGTTACGCGCAAGCGTTCTCCACAGCACTCTGTTCTTGATTAGGAGCCTGGATAGCGTAGCGACTAGCTACGGGCTGAACGACCGAGGGGTCGGAGTTCGAGTCCCGGTAGGGTCAAGAATTCTCTCTTCTCCACGTTGTCCAGACCGGCTCTGCGGTCTACCCATCCTCTTTTCCAATTACAATACCGGGGGCTCTTTCCCCAGTGGTAAAGCGGCCGGTGCGTGAAGCTGACCACACCTCCAGCTAATGCCGAGGACAAGAAAATGTGGATCTATACATCCACTCCCCCATACGCCTTCATGGCGTTAGTGCTTAATTTGTTAAGCACAGGGGCAACTTTTTACCTTTTACCCGATTCTTGAGCACCCCCAATCTGTTAATCCCTTAATGTGAGAGACCAAGTTTCGCACCCGTAACATTGAATTAAATGGTAGTACTTACAGAACATAAGACGCCCATGTTAACACGGAATATATAGGTCCACGATTAAAATCTACGAAAATGAACCTGATGAAACACACACACTCAATCACTTGGTAGTCGATAGCAAGATTAAGCCGTCACCTTGTAATCACAGGAACTGCACGAGACAGCGGTGTTACGGGGCTTTTATCTTTAGGAGGGGCGGAGTGAGAGACTCCCCACCCAGACTTCCCGATTTCCAACACGGTAATTGATGACCCGAACCTGGAGTAGTGGAGAACTTTTGATCTGTATTGGTATTTGTAATTGTTTGAAAAATATAGCAGACAGCTCCATGAATTTGCCTTTCTTGTACTACCACGAGGTTTAAGACGTTGGTGCAGCGGTAACACTCATAGATTCGTATTCACGATATACCCGGTTCGAAGCTCAGTCACCCCAGCATTTTGTCGAATGGTAAAGTAAAGTTGCCCATTTGCTTAACTAATTAAACTCTACGCTATGAAGACGTATAGGGGAGTGGATGTATAGATCCACATTTTCTTGTCCTTGGCACTGGCTGGAGGGGAGTGGTCAGCTTCACGCCCCGGCCACTTTACCCCCGGTATCCATTGGTTAGGAGGCTGGGTGCGCTCCAGAGCCGGTCTGGACGATATGGAGAAGTGAAAGTTCTTGTCCCCACCGGGACTCGATCTCAGACCTCTTGGTCATCCAGCCAGTATCTAATCGCTATACCGACTGCGCTGGGTTAACACTGCTTTATATTCGGGAGGCCAGGAGACGCTCTGTGCTGTCTTGGGGTTTCTCTGGATTTCCTCCACCGAATTATGGCATTGTATAAAGTAGAATATGTTCATTTATCCGTCCACGTCTTTTTTTTTAGTTCATTGGTATTCATCATATCGTTCGGCACTGTATAAAAAATTTTAAATTCGCTTAGTGGGGGGTTGGAGTCCAACTGGGTCCACTCTGCACAGCGGCCACTGATTGGCCTATTGTACCTGCCCCGGGTGATTATGATGATGGAGAATTTGGTGGAATGAAGATTGGCAGGGGAAACCGAAGTACTCGGAGAACACCCGCCCCAGCGCCACTTTGTCCACCACAAATTCCACTTGACCAGACCCGGGATCGAACCCGGGCCGCCGCGGTGGGAAACCAGCGACTAACCGCTTGAGCTATGGCGCAGCCAGTTCGGCACTGTATAACATATTCAGTTGAATAAGTGTCGTTAATTCGTAAACGAATTACTTGTGAATCTAATTTTGGCCAAAATAGTACGTTGAAATGACACTACACTTCCTTTCGAATCCTCACTTACACATTATTTGACGCTATTTGGCCTCGGCAGTTGAAGCGGTGCCATTATTCAGCCTAACGAACTGAACCGAAAGTTACTAAATGAAATGGAGCCACGGTAATGAGTTTAATTCCCTTGTCAGAACTCATGTTTGCTATCCCGCAGAATGTGGTCATGGAAGTGATGTCTTCGGGTTGTGTCCAGTGCCTGAATTGAAAGATATATACGGAGTTTTGGATGTTGCCTGTCTCTTGGTCTTCGAGTAGAGGAAGTTGTTCTGCCCATCGGGTCTCTAAGCGCTGTCCCACTATGGCCACAGACAATATGCTGTCAATAGCCCGTGCAAAACTCCCCGTGTTTAAGTATTACGTTATATGGGAAGCTCAGGAAACATTTACACATTCTTAAAATCGGCGCTAGATGGAGGGAACGACCTGTTTTACATCTCGGCCGCTCTTTGCTGGGGGAAATAATTCGCGGCACCTATTGGATGGGAGGTGGGTGTGTTCCAGATCGGCTTTTACGTGGTGCTCGGTGTCGTGTCATAGGCGATTGAACTCGTCTGGGTTAGATATGAGGTATAATCGAGTAGTATTTCAGGTTTAAGATGTTTGAAGTAAATCCCTACAAGGCATTCATATCCCATTTTGTGCATAGTGTGGCGCATAAACCTGTCGCTAAGCCCATGATTTATTTAATCCGTCTTGCAGTGCATACACTCATTTATTTCCTTCTCTCCCTCGCACTACATGTTTCGGCATAATAATGCCATCTTCAGGTGCTTACTTATCCACGTCAAACCAGTTCATTGCATGCCATGTTCACACAGGACGCTAAAATATAACATTAGTAATAACTGTCGCTAAGCAATGACTCTGTAAACAGCGGCTTTTGCTAGGTAACGCCTGCAACATATACTCATGGAACAATAGAAGAACGGGGTTATACAACCCGTTTCTAAACAACGGGCCGACGAACACGCATTGTTGGAAACGGTGTTTTTTATTCTGTCCATGCAAAGTGATTATAAAGAAATAGTTGGCTGTCCAGTTAAGGATAACCCCGTGTGTAGGCGGGTTCGAATATCTCCACCGTAGCCCTGCGAGTCGTAGGAGGCGGCGAGGACAGTAAAATATGGCCATGAGTCCAGCTGGACTCGGACCCGAGAATGACTGCGCCGGCGAGGGCCAGCAGCAATTGTAAACGACAGACCCATCCACTTGTCAGAGAGGATGTTATATAAAGGCTATAACCGCAAGTGTTCAGGAGAAAAAAATACTGGTGGTGGGTCTCAAGGGTCTTGGCGCCAAGACGAACTCATTGGCGGTAAACCGCCAGTCGTGAAGTAACTTTGACTTCTACGATCCAGTTCATGTGAGTGAAGTGACGCGAAGCAGCTGGTTGGTGCGAGAGAAGTCAGTAACAGTTGGAAGTCAGCCTGTGAAGAGAAGACTGGGAGCTTGGTGTGAAATGGCCGCCTGCCTGGTACTCATTTGAGTTGTCAGTTGACAAGTGTTCTGCACGGACAGCTGTGACAAGAGGATCAGAGCTGAGGAAGCTAAAGAATCCCCTTCGGTGCCTAAGGAAGAGACCGCAGTGAAACCTATCAGCACTGCAGAAGCGGCTCTTACTTATTTACGGAGCTGAGCCATTCTTGAGGAGAATCCAAATCTGCAGCTACCCAAGAATTTCCCAGCATTTTATGGAACCCGAAGGTTCATTACCGTGTTCACAAGAGCCCTCCACTGGTCCCTATCCTGAGCCAGCTCAATCAAATCCATACCATCCCATCATATCTCTCTAAGATCCATTTTAATATTGTTCACCCACCTGCGCCTTAGTCTTCCCAGTGGTCTCTTTCCTTCTGGCTATCCCACCAATATCCTCTATGCATTCCTCATGTCCCCCATTCGTGCTACATGCCCTACCCATCTCATTCTCCTTGACTTCATCATTCTAATTATACTCGGAGAAGAAAGTTGTGAAGCTCCTCATGCAGTTTTCTCCAACCTCCTGTCACTTTATCCATCTTCGGTCCAAATATTCTCAACACCCTCAGTCTGTGTTCCTCCCTTAATGTCAGAAATTAAGTTTCACACCCATACAGAACCACAGGCGAAATTATAGTTTTGAAGAAGCGGCACAGGGACTGGCATCTAGCCGTAAGGCGCCGCAGTCAGCCGAAGAAACGGACCCAGGGTAATGGTGAGTCCCGCAAGAAGTCGGCGGCCGCATACAGAGGGATGACCCACCATGCCATTCCCGTACGGCGTGAAAGACCGACGGTCGAACAGAGGCAACGAAAAAAGCGGACAAGGGGCAGTGTTCTACAAGGAACCTGGAAAGAGCGGACATTCAGGAGAAGGCGTCGAGCGCAACCGGAATGCAGTAATGGCATTAGGAACCGAGACTTAAAGGAGTGGTTAAGTCTTGGAAGCCAGAGGACATCTGGCAGGATTTATGGGAAACTATCACACTGGAGGTCGTAAAGCAAATTGTCCGGACTTCTATTAGACTGTTGAAAATGAGCGTCAGAACATTGTGGAGGTATGGGCTCCACCAAAACCAAAGAAAAGACGGCGCACGGAGAAGCATTGAGAATTCTCGGATCTTCTGACCGCGTCAGCCGGAGGAAGATTATGGTGATAAACCTGGACCGACTGGCACCCTATGAGGAAACCCCTCGGGACGAGCGGCCTTAAGGAAGGAGCGGTTGGAGAGTAAACACGGAAAAACCGAGCCAGGGGAGGAAGGCGAGATCAAGCACAGACGTCGCAAGCACAGCCCTCGGAAAAGAATAAATGGCCGCACGCCTGTGGGCTATTCAGAACGAATAACCCTAAGGAGGGAGCAGTATGGCTTATAGATCCATTGCTAAGCAGTGACTCAGTAAACAGTGGCCGTTGCTAGGTAACTCCCGCAGGATGCACGCAACAGTATAAGAACGGGTTTATGCAACACGCCTTGTTGGAAACGGTGTTTTCTTTTCGGTCCCTGCAAAGTGGTTATAAAGAAGTAGTTTGTTGGCGATCAGTTTAGTGAATTGACATGAAGCAACTGGTTGGTTAGTGAGTTCAATTTACAAGGCAGTTCAGTTGGAAGCATGTGAAGAGAAGAAGAGGAAGCTGGCGTGACTTGGTCACCACCTGGCAGGAGTTCTGTACGGGACTTGAGCACGGAATCAGAGGAATAACCATTGTTATCATCCGTTACCAAGCAACCGCTAATGGAGACTGTAACAGACTGAGAAGACATAGTATGACATATAGTGATTTGTGAAGTGTAGTAACGAGTTGTATAAGCCTGCAAGAAATCCGGTCATCAATCCGAAACCCGTCTATAGTCACACCCCAAAATACGTGATAATACTGTGCCAGTAGCCGCCTTAGTGTGTTGCACCATCGAGTCTCCTGTTTGTATGTCCTCTGAATTGTGCTTGAACACTGCTCAGAGGTGGAGCCGCAAGTCCGACTTACGAAGTAAGATGTGTATATGGCCACACGCAAAGTATAACTGGAGCGCTCGAAAGTGTTGCGATGTCAGTAATCATGTTTGCGTAAGGACTTCTTGCAGTCTAACTTGAAATGTCTGTAGTCATTCTACCGGGCAGTAAATTACCGACTCTAAAGAAACTTATTTTTTTCCTCTCCTCTTGCTCCAACTTTGGAGCATAGAGCTGATTTCTCAGTTTCATGACGGTAGGACTCCTTGGACGGGTGATCAGCTCGTCGGAAAGCCTCTACCGAAACACAGGACAAAACAAACACAGAATAAACGCATACACACAAAACATCCATGCCTTATGTGGGATTCGAACCCACGATCCCGGCTTCCGAGCGAGCGAAGGAAGTACATGCCTCAGACCGCTCGGCTACCGTGACCGGCGGAGGGTTCATTATGGTCACAAAATCCCTCGCTTCTATTTTTGTCTCCCCACGTGACCATATCACCCGAACTTTATGTACAAAAATTGTAGGATGAATTTATCATTTTCCCACATCTCCGTGTGCTACATGTTCATTCCATCTCGTCCGTCATGGTTTAATGACCCTAGCAATCTTGTTCTCCTAATCCTTCCGGCCGCAATATGGTTCTGGGGTCGACTCAGCCTCTAATAGAAATGAGTACCAGGAATCTTCTTGCGGGGTAAAGGGCGGCCGGCGCCTAAGGAAGACAACCTTACTGCCGTCTCTGAGCCAGTTGTCTAGAAAATGTGGGAGCCTCTACACCTCATAACCCTATGAGCCTCCACGGCCTGTTACAGGCAGAGTTTTAGCAGCCTCCTCCTTTCTCTTCCTGTTCCTCTTCCTCTTCCTCTGTTGCTCCCACTTGCAGCATAGGGCATCCGTGAAACGTTGGTTTCACATCCGTCTCTTAATCTTAGTCGGTAGGACACTTTGGGCGAGGGATCAGCCTATCGCAAGGCCGCTACCTAACACAAACACAGAATAAACGTAAACAGAAATCCATGCCTTGAGTGGGATTCGAACCCATGATCCCAGTTTTCGAGCGAGCGAAGACATTTCATGCCTTAGACCGCGCAGCCACTGTGATCGGCCTAGCAGTGTTACGTGACTATAAATCATTAAGTTCTTCATTATTTACATTTCTCCATCTTCAAATTACTTTCTTCTCTTTGTTAAAAATGTTCTCCTAAGCACATTTTATCTCTGAGGCGCTCAAAATCCAATCTGTATATTTTGCTTAAAGCAAGAGATTACACCCACATGAACAAGAGATGCAGTATTTTAGATGGGATAGAGACAAGACAACTGAATATTAACGAGCATTTATCAAATTTAATGCTTCCAGAAGTGAAAGTATAACTGCTGCAGTACTACTAGTGCAGTGGGACGCTCATTTTCGGCGCTTTTCGCAACGGTGTTTAGATGTCATGTCCGTGGATGCGTACAGGAATGGACGTGTGTAATAAAGCTACAGGAAGAACGAATTTTGTTAAAAATAATCCTCATTCGTCTGAATTGCAGGGCCAATTTTCCATATTTAATTTCTATTCAGATTGGTCCACATATGAATAGACTACCACTTTACGTGAAGGCCTAACACATTTTAGACGTTATGCTCAGTTAATTTTTCTTACTTCATTTAATAGCTCTTTCTCGACTGCATGGTGAGCAGCCTTTAGCAGAATTCTCTTGTTTAAAGGGGTGAGGGGTTATGGTGGGGAGTAGGATAATTATCGGTGATGAAAAGACACACCTTTTTTTTTGCCCTAGTAGGATCAGAACTCGTAGTCATATGTGTTTTAAAACATGCGGACACCGGAATCGACTTGAAGTGTGTTATATTAGGCTCACGATGTGTGTGGAGTGACATGAATACATGTCGAGCACACTGACGAAATACTGGTCTCATACTTGTTTCGCCAGACGGCAGGGGAGTTCCCTTGGCGCGATGTACGCAATGCCTCATGTTTCTTACAGCAGAACAGCGAGATCAGTAGCCTTTAAACAACGCAATGCACGTAGTATGATAAAAGTACAATGGCATAGTGCCATTAGGACAGCACTGTGATTATTGGCTTTTAGAATTTCCCATCTTTTTTGCTGCGTGTGTCGTCACCATGTTAACATGTATCCCCTCCCCGTGTACAAATCGCAATTTGGAGGATGTAGTTCTGGAAATACGTAACTTGTTTGTAGAATTTTAGCCCTTATTTCTGAAACAATAGAAGTACGCGTATAAGATCATCTTCGCAAAATGGTGTGGTGTGCCTCACGAAACCCATGGGCCGCAGTGTGAACGGTTGTGGCATTTATGACAGATATAAGGAGATTCTGCTTTCATTCGTTCAAATGTTGGGCTAAAATCGTGCATAATACCGGTATATCTGTGTTGTAGTGCTCTGCTTATGTTCACAGTTAAAACAGCTTTCTGCAAACGTGGTGCTGTAGTTCAGGGCATTGATTCTCGGGTGGTTGTCCGAGAACCCCTGCCTTTCCTCGGATTAATTTATGCCGATTACAAAATTCTAGTTACCGCAGCTGGGAGAATCACCGTTTACATCTATCAGTTCGTTCTTCTTTTAGTCAACTTTACTTGTTTTGGAAAAATGAAAGCAGGCTTATAGATCACCTCGCTGCCTCTCTCTGAATCCTCCTCCACCCATCAACTTTTGAATGCCTGAACCGATCTGTATGGAACTCGGTATGTATGTCATGGCACCTGAGCATATCTCAGCGGCGTACTTCTTAAATCCCTCCCATCACTCTGTGTGTATGTATGTTCATTTCCGCATATCGTTGCTAGGCAACGGCTCGGTAGAAACCTTACCGCGGAAACGAATACACACGTTACGACTAACCGTCAGTCGTAACGTGCTGAGCTTACTCTTCAACCCAGAAGGTGGAGGCACTGCGTTCCTCCGAAACGTCGGTAATTTTATTCAAGACTACACAGCGTCTCGTCCCAGAAGATAGTATTCTTCAAGATCAAAATGGCCATGGTATAGCTTAAGTGGTTAGTTGACGGTGGGGTCCAGGTTGGATCCCAGGTCAGGTTGTGTTGAATGTGTGGTGAACAGAGTGGCACTGGGACAACTTTTTCCTCATATTTCGGTTTCAACGGTATTGGGGATTCGTTGCGCTTACCGCGCGACACCCTCTATCCGCTGAAGTTGGCATTAACTTTGCCGACAAGCGGCGGTCGCTCGGTCGGTATAGTTCGTTTGCGGACTAAAGCCACTGTGTTTGTTTTTTTATTTCTGTTTCTTCCGCCAAATCTCGTTCCACCAACTGTTTCATGTTCATTAATTATCCTATGATCGACGCTATGTAGTCTCGATGCTGAGATCGTCGTTAAATAACCAACAAAAAGAAATCAAACCAAGTTGTTCATGCGGCTTATATGAACTCATTCCTTTGTCGTTTTCTCCTACATCCAGTTCTGTGAAATCAGTGACCGATTGTATGCATACTTGGTACAGATGTGCAACCACTCCACGAGGCCTACCCCCGAGAGGTATACGAGTATTGCAACATCACCCATCCGCAAGTTGGCAGCTGCAACACGGACATTTCGCCATTGTACTTAGGAGCTACACTGGCACTAATCTGGTTTTGGCCATTTAATTTTTGCCGTTTTCTCAGAGCCTACAGCATTAAGTGCCTTCCACAAATTCATTTATAAATCATGGACACAAAATAGTGCAAAGATAAGTCGCGAGTCACGTTATGGACTTCAAATATTTGGCCATGCTCCATCCAAATTAACATCTGTCTATTTCTTTCTTTGTGGTGCATACCAGTTGATTGTCTTAAGTAGGCCACGGCAATTTTCTCCCACCTCCCTACTGATTCATGATTTGCAATATAATCCAGTCTCAGTCGACGCTACGCAGCAGTTGATGCAGCTTCGTAAAAGCTGTGGCTGTAGAATGCTGAAACCAGAAGTAAGCGAGAATTTTCGCCTCTGACGTCTTGATAATGCGGTGGGAAATTTTTCAGCGTATCGTGTTACAAATTACATTTATACATAGTCTCATGATTAGTTTAAGTCTTAACACCAAGCCGGGATAGTGCAGTCGGTATAGCGACTAGCTACAGGCTGGACGGCCGAGGGGTCGGAGTTCGAGTGCTGATAGGGTCAAGAACCTTCTCCACGTTGTTCAGACCGGCTCTAGGGTCCACCAAACCTCTTAACCAATGGGTACCTGAGGCTCTTTCCCCCGGGGGAAAGCGACTGGGGAATGAAGCTGACCACTCACCTCCAGCTAGTGTCGAGGTCAAGAAAATGTGGATCTATACATTCACTCCCCATACGTCTGCATGGTGTAGTGCTTAATTAGTTAAGCACAGGGACTACTTTACCTTCTTACACTAAGCCAGCGTAGAAAATAAACCCACATCGAGGTTTTGGAGTTAGGACAGTATGTATTGTAATACACCTTTGAGTGGGACCTTCGCACTCTTTATATTCAGTATACTTTCGGGTGCATAAGCGCGTATTAATATCACCGTGTTCTTATGCACGTGCGCATGTGGACTCGTTACTTTTGATAAAGAAATTTCGTTCTTATTTAGCATAAGCCTAGTTTTATTAACATTTCTGGCTTCCGATTGCGGCGACCCGTGTTTGATACCAGGTGAGGTCATATGGGACTTGTGGTGGACGAAGTGTAACTGGGACGAGTTTTCTCCGAGTCTTTCGGTGCACTCCGTCTGTTCTCATCCCACCAACTGTGCCACCACTATTAATCATCCCATCATCGACGCTGTGTAGTCTGGATCTCGATACTGTCAGCGTTATCAAATGACAAACTTAGAAAAACCTAGACTTATTAAAGTTTATTGATGTAGTACGTTGCACAGTACGTTGCATAATTTACATTTTCACCGCGCTTCTGAAAATGGGCTAACAGTACCCCCCGATAATCCCAAAACACGGCAAGCATAACCTTCCCAGCTGATGGCGTATTCTTAAACTTTGAGCTGTTTGGTTGAAGGTGAACTGGGATGTTTCCATTGAATTGAAGCTTTCTTTGATTGGGGTTTGTAGTGATGCACCCATGATTCGTCCCCACTAACAATCCTGTTAAGCATATCTTCTCCATCACATGCATGCTGTAAGACTCGGAGATGTTGCAAGGACGGATCCAGTCGGGTAATGCTTTCCCTAACCTTCAGTTCTCTGGGCGCACACAGTGCGCATGCTTTCCGAAACTTAAACGATCATGCATTTTGCTGTATGCTAAGCCATGGGAACACCCTAGTGCAGATCCTACGCTGTCTCGCGTTATCCTCTGTCAGCTCGAACCAACTCTTCCATCCACTGCACAGTTACTTCTGTCGCAGTCTCAACAGGGCGACCTAGTCGGTCATCATCTGCGACTTTCGAACGTCCTTGGGAGAATTTATTTCCCTATTTGTGAAACGCTTTACGCTACAGACACTTCTCACCGTAAAGAGGAAACATTTCTTTATGAACGTCCCATGCACAGAGTCGTTCTGTTCACAAAAATGCACAACAGAACGCCGCTGCCCGGTATTTCACTCCTCAAGCACAGTAGCCATTTTGACTACTGAAATCAGACTTTGAGCGTGCGCATGCATGTCTGCTCCCTAGACTGTTATGACGTTGGACTGTGCTGCTACCTATTGATACAAAGATAAAACTTATCTCCTCTATTACAGGCGTTTTACTTCCATTTGTGACCTATTTACTGACTCTCCCTCGTAAAAAGATATTTTAGCTATTATTTATTTTAATGAGATTGTTATGTACTTCTATACTTATCCTCGAGTCGACATTCGTACACATACAGTGGTTTTCATGAGCTTGTGGGGCATGGTTCTGTGGCTTGTGGTCAGAATCCAATGTCTTTCTGCTCTGATTTAAGTTTTAACTTCACCCACCACTGTATATTTTTGGAATACGAAAGTTGAAGGTCTCATATGGAACAGTTACATTACATCAACCCGGGCGATGCTGTTAACCTTTAGAATACCCTGAGTTGGGATATAGCGTATGGCGTTACGTGTATGGCCTACACAACGCCAAATTCGTTTCGGTTGACTCAGGAACCATTTCACCATACCGGTCCCATTTCTAACTTGCGCAATGCACATGTCTAACTTGTTTCTTCTTTGAGTGAGATTTGTTTTCCGCAATGTAGGTACAACCCAGAAACATATCAGGGTGCTCTCTCATACCTAGATTAATTTTGTGTAAGCGAACATTTTCAGTGACTTCGTCTAGTTTAGTCTATATGGTGTTGCTCTGTAGATTATACAGCCGGGGTTCGATTACTGGCAGGGACAGGAGTTTTCATTCATCACGTTTATGCTGGCTGTGATACCTATCCAGCCTCTTATCGAATGGGGACCGAAGGTAAAGCGACCGGAGGGTGAAGCTGATCGCTCGCCTTCATCTCGTACCATGGTAAGGAGTACGTGGAGCTTTGCCCTCATGCGGTGTTCGTAGTTACTGCCCAGATGGCCCCCCTCCCATTTATTTTATTGAGCGCGAGTATTTATTATGAACATTAAAAAAAATTATCAGTAGAAATATGGTCTGTAAACTCATGACACCTGAGAGGGAATTAAGAGAACATAATCATCTTCATCATCAAGACTCCTGGCTATAGATCCAGAGGTCCCGGGTTCGATTCCCGGCGCTACCAGATTTTCTGAAAAGTAGTGGCTCTGGAATGGGGCCCACTCAGCCTCAAGAGGTTAATTGAGGAGCTATTTCAAAGAAATGGCGGCTCCGGTCTAGAAAACCGGGATTAATGGCCATGGGGATCTGTTGCACTGACCACGCGACACCCTCTATCTGCTAAAGTTGGTACTAACTTCACAGACAAGCGGCGGTCGCTCGGTCGGTATAGTTCGCTTGCGGACTACAGGCCACGGAGTTATTATGATTATTAGTGAGGTGAGACTGAATCCACTTGGTACTGCGACCGCTAGTAGCCTCTTGTACCAAGCCAGGTTGATCCTAAAGGGTCTTATCTTGTGGGATATAACGCCCTGTGGTTAGCTGAAAGCCAGCCGACTTTTCCGAGGAACATGTCGCCTCCATCTTCATGGTCGAAGAATAAGCCAAGCAAGAAACAGCATGAAGCAGGTAACAACCAGAACGTGCTTGCTACCTACTTCATTCTAAGTCCTACAGGTGGACCCTGTTTGGCGTCACAGTAATTTACTAAACTGTATGAGATTCAGTACGCACAGTTGTACCGTTGAAGACGTTAAGAACAAAAATAAAGAAGGGAAGGAAAATAAAGTGAAAGGGAGGAGCAGGCAATAAAGTAACAAAGTTGTATTAATATCAACCCTCTTAGCTGTATTTGCAGTAAATCTCTAGACCAGAAAACTTTGGCATATTGTCTTGGGTCTGAAAAATTAAGACATTTAAATTAAGATGATTGAAACTTTTAATGGACTAATGGAGTTCTTTTGTCATTTGAAATTGACGTCACAAAAAATTATTTTGCAGAAATGCATTATAAAGAACATGCCATTAAAACTCTGTAACTAGAAGTTGTTTCAAGGTGCTCTGCGGTTAGGCAGCGCGAGTCCAGTGGACACTTGAACTAGTCTTCGCGCCAACACTAACACAGCCACCTCTACAGATGTATATAGAGCTACGCCTACATTTAAAAATAATGTTTGACATTAATGATCGGTGTTAGTAATTTAATTATTAATTTAATTTAATTAGAATGATCAAGTCGAAGATGAGGTGGGCAGAGCACGTAGCACAAATGGGGTAGACGAGGAATGGATATTGGTGGGATTTTTTTTTTAATTCGCTTAGTGGAGGCTGGAGTCCAGTTGGGTACACTCGGCAAGGCGGCCACTGATTGGCTTACTGTAGCCTGCCCTGCGTGATTATGATGATGGAGAATTTGGTGGAATGAAGATTGGCATTGGAAACCGAAGTCCTCGGAGAAAACCTGCCCCAGCACCACTTTGTCCACCACAAATCCCACTTGACCATTCCCGGGATCGAACCCGGGCCGCCGCTGTGGGAAGCCAGCGACTAACTGCTTGAGCTAGGGCGCGGCCTATACTGGTGGGAAATTTAGAAGGGAAGAAACCACTGGGAAGACCAAGGCTTAGGTGGGTGGACATTATTAAAACTGATCTTAGAGAGAGGATGGGATGGTATGGATTGGATTGATCTGGCTGAGGATAGGGACCAATGGAGGGCTCTTGTGAACACGGTAATGAACCTTCGGGCTCCATAAAATGCTGGGAAATTCTTGAGTAGCTGCAGAATTGGCGGCTCCTCCAGAAGGGCTCAGCTCCATGAGTGAGTAAGTAAGTAATTTAACTGACTGGGCTTGATGACGCAGGTTAGGTTTAACACCGCTCTTTTCCTCTCGCCTTTACTTGTATCGGCGCAGTCGGAATGGTGTTATCCCTGCTACACCTGTTTCTACCTTAGGACAGTGTATGATGGCTACTGGGAGTTCTCCTCACCGATCAAACTAAGGAAGATCGGTATAGGTACGGGAAACTAGCTGGGTCGGTTTGCATGGGTCTCAGGGTAGCGATGCCGAAGAAAGCGTTTTTCTGAGAGTTGAGCCAATTGACGCGTATTTACCTGCTAATTCACCACACTGTTAAATTAATGTATTCTTGTGCTGTATGTTACAGCGTTACTATCGGCAGGCTATGTCTCGGGGCGTGCAAGGTCACGTCCGTTCAGTTCGGAATCTTGTGAAAGTCTCCCCTTTGTGGAATGGCTTGCACCCCCACGCCGGGAGTTCGAAAGATGGTGTTTTCATATACATTTCATCCCATCTTCCGTGGGAAGCTTGAACGAGGCAACCCAATCATACTGGCCCTCATTCACAGGCAATTGTAACAAGCTCTGACCTGTCCTTTTAGGCGCGTCCGGTTCCCTGTACCCGAGCCAAATTTATAACTGATCGTAAATGTCATAACTCCGGATTTCTTGTTTCTGCCAAAATCTAGGAATTTCAACATAAACACCGTATTGCACGTCCCAGACAATGAAATACGATATTAAAGATCACATTTCCAGTAATATCCAAACATAAGACTTTTTAAATTTAAATTATCGAGAATTAATTAGAAATAAATTTCATGGTCATCTATAATCATCAAAATAAATAAGGGCTCAGAATGATCAGCGTCAGGTTCCTGGCAGGAAAAGGATCTTTTCTTCGGCATCATGTCTAGACTGACTTTGGAGCCAGCCCAGTCTCATATTCAAAGCGACCAGAGCGTGAAGTAGACGCAGGGCCAATATTACTGCTACTGTCGACATTTGAGTCTTAGAAATCGATGGCATGAAGCTGTTCGTGTTTCCTTCCGGTTAAGGCTGATTAAAGAATGAATCGATTAGTGCGGAAGATAGTCTGTGGCAGCCAAATTGAAATGTTATGTCCCATTATTCCAGGTTACCTTCTTGTACCACAAAAGTTGTATTTTGTTCTTCCCTTGCATTATTCAAGTCTAACCCATCTTAATGATCTTGGTCTGATTATCTATAGAATAGCACCTATGTGATGAGCATAAATCATGTAAAGCCGCATTTAATTTTCAACCAGATGTTACTTAAGTCAGGGATTTAAGTGGAAATAGCGTCTACTGTGTATGTTTTTAAGCTTTAGTCCGAGCAGTATTCTGTAGAAACAGATAACGACTCTTTCATATGTTCCGATGCTATACAATGTTGAAACTGGATACACGGTATCGGCATACCTCACTCGGAAAAGTAGCCTTGCATATTTGAATCATAGGCCTATTGGACAACATTACGTAATAAATTTAATAATTTTTATGGTTTTATTATTATTTGGATGATTACGGACCGCCTCTGTGGTCTAGTGGTTAGAGTACCTGGCTACAGATCCAGAGGTCCCGGGTTCGATTCCCGGCTCTACCAGATTGTTTGAGTAGTAGTGAGTGTGGAACGGGGCCCACTCAGCCTCGTGAGGATAATTGAGGAGCTATTGCAAAGAAACAGCGGCTTCGGTCTAGAAAACCGATATTAACGGCCGTGGGGATCAGTTGCGCTGACCACGCGACACCCCCTATCCACTAAAGTTGGCACTAACCTCACCGACAAGCGGCAGTCGGTCGGTATGGTTCGCTTGCGGACTACAGGCCACGGAGTTATTTTGGGTGATTACGTCGAGGGGAATTAGATGGCTGGGTCATAGAGTTCGCACGGGGAATATGGTAAGTATGAGTTCTTATAAAAATATTGTCGGAAAATCTCAAGTGAAGAGACTGCTTGAGATATTTTAGTGTAAGTGGGAGGACTGTGTTAAAATGGATATTAGTGTGAGGGTGTGGGTGGACAACCGGATAAGGATCGGGTCCAGTGGCACAGGTGTTTGTGAACATGTTAATGACACCATAATGACTTCTGGTTTTCCCGACTAGTTGAGCAGCTCTCAGCTTCTTAATAAATGCTCTGCACCATGGAATGAGACAATGGATAGGTAGCTAGCTGTATGTGTTGCTCTTCACTTGAAGCACTAAGTGAAGTTCGGACTTAGCTTGTATAATTTGCACGTGATCGAACACTGCCTCAGACAACGTTTGTTTTAAATCTTACATTTTGTGTTCATATGATTTTGAGAAGGAAAGATGGGGGGGGGGCGGAAGAAGACGTAAGAAGATGCTGGATGACCTTGGGGACAGAAGAGGATACTGTCATTTGAAGGAGAAAGCTCTAGATCGCATTAAGTGGAGGAATTGTTTTGGAAGAGACTGTGGACCTGTCGTCTGACAGATTACTGATGATGATGATTTTGAAACATTTTTTCCTCCTTACATTGCGTTTAGATATAAAGCCGAGATAGGTCAGCTCAGCTCTAATTATTCTCACATATTCAGGAAGTTCATAAGTTGTCTGGAACTCCGAGTATTTTTTGTTATTTTTTTCTGCTTCGTCTAGTCTTTGCAGGAGAATGCTGTTAGCACACCCGAAAGTAGGTCACGGTAGTTTTCTGTTTCCTTCCGACATACAACTCGTGGTCATTCTGAATCTCGTTTGACGGTATACGTGTATATAAGTTGGTACAGCTTGGTTAATGACATGCGAATTGGTACCAGTAGTGAGGTGTAAGAGTTTATGATGGGCTAAGCATGTAGCGCCGACGGGGCAGACAAGATAATAAGGACATGATTGTGACGAGGAAACCTCTTTAGAAGACGGCCAGTTAGAATACTGACAAGAAGATGGGCAGAAATATATTAAGATATATCATAGGAAGGTTGTGAGGATAGAAGTTGGATGAAAGCGCATCAAGATGATGTCCAATGGCTTTGTTATTAGCAATGTTAAGTAAGCTACTTTCGGGTTTCACTATCGGAGAGTCAGACATGAAATAATACATGCATCGAATAGTAGAGACTGTGGATTGTCGTTGGACGACACAAGTCATATCTAGAAACGATTACAATTCCGGTCCGTCACACTAACAATTATAAATACAAACCACTCCGTCCAATGTGACATAAGTTTTTACTACATTAAAACTTATCTCCCTTACATGTTTCGGTCCTTACGGGCCATCTTCAGAGGGAACATCATTNGGAAACTACCATCACAATAGGTGTTTTGATTTAAAATACATACACTTATATCCTATAATGCACAGTACGCATAAAGTCGAACGTTTCACAATCACAGCAGCTTCCTGGTGTTGTAAAGTTTTTAAAAGTTTCTAGATGTTATTTAAAAAACCTTTATTGTCAATAGTTAACATTTTTAAACCACGTAGGTTAGTGTCCGTACTCCTATCGTCCTTCTTGTATGGGGCAGATTTTGTGCCGCCTATCTTGATGAGGTTCTTAATGTCATCCAGGGTTTGTTCGTGGTTTGCTGCGTTGCTTTCACTTAATGCTTACTGTGCATTATAGGATATGAGTGTATGTATTTTAAATCAAAACACCTATTGTGATGGTAGTTTCCAGTTTGTAATGATGTTCCCTCTGAAGATGGCCCGTAAGGACCGAAACATGTAAGGGAGATAAGTTTTAACGTAGTAAAAACTTATATGTCGCATTGGACGGAGTGGGGTGTATTTATGATTACAATTCCACTCCTCTGGTTTGCGCCGATTTTGCTTACAGTACCAAAAAAAAAATAAAGTTCATTTTAACTGTTGAGCCACCCAAAACGAACATAATGCCTCCATCTGTAGTGATAAAATTAGTTCGTTTTTATGTAATTCGTCTCATTCACGTCGTGCGTTAAGAATCTGGGACGTTAAGGTGCAGAAACGAGTAACGATATAACTTCGCCTACGCATAGACAACCCCACTTGCATAAACCGAGAAAAGATGAAAAGTCATCAGCGTGGCGGGCGAGGAGATGGAGTGAACAAGCCGTCCTTGAGAACAGTTAAAAAATTAGAGCAGCTGTGGCCAAGGCGGCCCGGTTTTCCTGTTGGTGTTGCGGAAGGTGCTCGCGACCCCAACACACGTGCAAAGAACGCCATGGGGTGAAGGTCCGAACTCTGGTAATCCCCCACTCCCTTCAAGACGCGATTTGATATTCAGGAACTTTGGCGAGTGGTAATGTGTTCTTAGTCTTACCGGGATGTAAATACTGGTTTACGATTTGTGGCTAGTTGAATACCGATATTGTCAAGACGTTTTATGTCAGTTAAGTGAGAACTGATACATATCGCCCCCATCAATCAAACCGATTTGTAATGGAGGATTAATAACAACAATAAAGTAAAAATAAAGGAACTTAGTCTGGCCTAATGCGTTACCTAAAAGAGTAGCAAAGCGGCAGCCAGAAATGAACAACAAAAAGAAAATCGAAGCTCCATATTTTTTAACTGTTTATGACAACGTTCGCCCTTTGGGTCTGCCCCCATGGCCCATATGATGAACCGAGGACAACAGTGTCTTTGGCAGGGACCGTTAAAAATGATTTATTATAGAGTTCACATTGTACACATTCTGAAAAGTATCTGGTTTCTAGCTTGATTTACGTTATGAAATTAAAAGATATTTTTATACCTATCATAATGCCCAGGAAATTATTGAGATTGTCAACATCAGTATTGAATTTGTATTATAAAATGTGTTAAAAAACAATTTCAGTGAATGTGAAACTTTTTTGTTCATAAAAACAGGCTTTATTGAAAAGTTGAAAAGTTATGGATAGACAGTGCATTTATACTGAGATACTAAACTGATGTATTAGAACAACAGTATTCAGATGTGTGCCTCTATGTAGACTCTAGAGACACAGTATGCACTTTTTCATTGAGGGTTGATACTACGGTACTGACCTAAGTATTCCTTCCATTGCTCTAATTGATTTCATCTTCTTCTCCTATTCATAACTACCACCTACTCTGACATATAATGACAGCAAGTGT
This sequence comes from Cryptotermes secundus, assembly GCF_002891405.2. NCBI lineage: Eukaryota > Metazoa > Arthropoda > Insecta > Blattodea > Kalotermitidae > Cryptotermes > Cryptotermes secundus. The sequence continues at coordinate 261,564 of NW_019721800.1, read as the reverse complement.
CTTGCTTTTTACATTTCCTTGTATATCATGAATTGATGTACGCTGTATGAGGATGAGGCGTCGGTTTTAATACTTGGTTATGAGGGAGGTAAATTGGCGTGAAAATTGAGTATATGTATAAGAACCTAATATGATTTAATGAAGAATGTTAAGATGCATCAGATATGTAGGACAGATGGCGAATGAAGAATACGTTCAGAATTTTAATACTAGTTGAAGTGTCATTACATGTCCAGTTATTTACTTCCTAACTTTATTACGTTTTAGTGTGAGAGGTAGGGTGTTTAAATGAATTGAAGGTCTTTTAGTGTATGAAGGAAGAGATCACATAACTAGTCCACTTAATTGGTTTATTAATAGGCTGTCAAAAACCTTGTTCATATGTGTGTAATAATTTGGAAATAAGATGAGACTGAGAATATTTGGAAGTGTAGCAAATAAACTTTATGAATCCAAGTTGTTTTCGTGCCATTGACAGTGGCCATGTGGTCTCAGACATCAAGATTGCAGGTTTGAATTCATGTTGGGTCTTGTGTAGGTAGAGAGATGTGTTGTGTCAGTCCCAAGGAGGCCCACCATATGTTCCAAGAATATAGTGTTTCAGAATTCTGTATCAGAAGAGGCCAGAGGATTGATCTGTAAATGAACAAACTCTCAGTCATGTTACTTTTGCATCATATCTCATATAAATAAAAAAATCTCAAAGGAGAACAGAAAGTGAAGATGCTCTTTTGATTGCATGGTATTTCTATTATTTTATGGAGATTAATATGAACTTTGGAAAAATGGGACTGATAATGTGGTTGGAGGGGATGGGAGTAGCCTCAGCTGTCACAAACTGTATAAGCACATTCTGGTGCAACTAGAGATGCTCTCCTGCTATACAGTCAGGTGTGTTCCAGGATAGTCCACTCAGACGATAACCACATCCAGATTATTACCACCTATTTCATGTTTCAATTGTGTAACCTGTGCAATTGAAACTGCAATGTGAAATAAACCTATTAATCATATATTAGAAGCCATGTTGTCAACAGGAGTGAGTCCAGTTTATGTTGTTTCAAGGTCTCTGCTGAAATGTTGCAGAAACCTCAGCTAATTAGTGTCATTTTTTTTTTGTTTACACAGAAAATCTGGGACAGAAAAATGTAAATAAATGGATCATAACTGTTTCTTTTTTGATATTTTACTGTTGCTATTAACCTCAAGGGAAATGTTGCAACTAATGAATGTTTAGGGTTACTGAAAAGAATGAAATGTATATAAATATTGGCTTCTGTAAATTTATTTTTATGGCATTAAAAAATTTTGCATATATGGTGACTTGGTGTGACCAGTTTCTTTTGCTGACAGTAAAAGTTTGCTAGTATGGAAACATTTGGAAATACAGAACTTTGATGGAAATAATATTCAGTGAATAGCTTCTATCAGTAAATTGCAAACAGAATGAAGAGCACATTATTTCTTAGTTTACTCTTTGATCCTGAAGATAGAGACAGTATGCTCTTCTAAATCATCAGGTTCTTTCCAGAATACATGGCTTTGCAACCCTGAATACAGGACTTTTCACAGTTACTGCTGTGAGAATCTCAAATTCAGCATACTGCGTATGGAATGCTTCAGAAATGAGTTTTTTATTTGCTACTTTCTTCGTAGTTTCCCCCCCCCCCATTTCAGGTGCATGAGAAATTTATTGTACTGATTCATTTTAATTTACAAGAATTTCCTCCTGGAAGCCTCCATATAAGTAGTGCAACACTGTACATAACAGTAATATGTTCAAGTAATGTAACTAAACAAACTGACTTGTCAGTTTTGAGACAGTTTGGTGTTGGTGTCTTTACAGAAGTGCATGTTTTGCAGACTGTTGTAACTTAGTTTAAATGGTGTCTTAATGTTGCAAAATTGATCCTGACTCCTGTTATATGAAACCTCTACCTCTCTCCTTAGTGGACAGAATTAGAATTGGTCACATGTTTTGTTCCATACACTGGTAGTATTTGTGGCATAAAATACACTTGAGAACATCATTGGTGAGGTGCTGATTTACAGTGGAGTATTAAGAACCAAGCAATCTCCATAGTTTCCTGAATTTCCGAGATTATCTTATATGTTAACACATGTCTGATTTTAAAATGGGTTTGTGGATTTTGTGCTGAGGTATGTGCAAGTTGTGATAAATAGGAACTTTGGCATACAACTGTTGCGGTGTTTCATAACTGATGTGCATCATTTTGGGATTGTAGTGTCTGGGATAGTGTGAATTTAAATTAGTTTTTATAACTGTAACAGTAGTTCAGAAACTGTGGTAAGATCAGTGAAAACTTTTCATAATGTTATATTTTAGCATCCTGTTGCACTGATTTTCATCCATGATATGTATGCCGTGTCCGTCTTGTAGTGCACTCAATTTCACCTGTTATTTCACAACATGTTTCGGCAACATAGTGCCATCATCAGGTGCTCCATTTACGTTAATCTATTGCATTGTTTGCCATTATATCATTGTAAAATTATTTAAAAAATAACAGGTGAAATTGAGTGCACTACAAGATGGACACGGCATACATATCAGTGAAAACTTATTTGGCCCTAAACATGTCTATCATCTGGGATGTGATGCTGTGTAGTCTGGTAGAAGTTAACTGACATTTCAAAGGAAATTATTGCCTCTCTTTTCACAATAAAAGGATAAGCCAAACAAGCAACCAGCAAGAAGCAAGTAGCAAGCTGAGTGGTACCCTGTTTGCTGCTTACTAAAATTTTATGTATATATAGGAGGTTTAAAAATATGTAGCCTCTGAACTTCCACTGAGATATTAAATTATATCCAGTACAAAATATTCAGTATTTGTTTCTCCCTCTTGGTATATATTCAAACCAGGGTTTGAAATGCTTATTCTGGAAGATCCAGACAGTGTGTTCAGGAATAAACATTTCCAGCTGTAATGTTCCTTTTTCTACTTTAAGAGTAACTGCTTAAATTCTCACTGTCCTTGCTGTCTGGTTTAATTGTGTGAATGCTCTTTACTGCTTGTCAGGCATGTCAGATTCCATTCAGGACTGTGTGACAAATTAGCATTTCTGATTTCTAAATTGAGATTTTACAACCATAAAATGGGAAATATTTTCTTAGAAAATAGAAATCATTGCTGTGCAAAGAAAGTGAGGCCTTGACTGAACCAGTGTATGAATGGAGGATGGATGGATGAATGAATGAATGAATGAATGAGTGAATGAATGAATGAAGCATTTAATAGACTTTGCAAGATATTTAGACACGTAATTGGACTGAATAATTGATTTATCATACCACATTTAACAAACCATTTCCAACTACATATCTTTGAACTAAATTGGCGAGAGGGGGGTGCTCTTGAATGGTGAATAGGTAAAGACTTGGATGGAGGTAGTAATGGTCTATATTAAGGTATACTACCCACGTTCTTGCCAGTAGAGACTGAGGAAAACATTGATAAGCTTCTGTCAGGATAGCCTTTAGCCTGGCCACGTGTTGCATTTATTATCTCCTAAACATAAGTCTAGAGTTAAAACTCACTAAATGCTTGGTGGAATATCTAACAATACAGAGTTAAGTAGACAACAAATTTCATGATAATAATAACATTCAGCCTAAATCTGTTAATTGTTAAGCAAGCAAGCAGGTACTGAGGTAGTGCAGAAAAGGAAACAAAATCAGTTACCTTATGTTGTCTTTATTTAAAGAACACTTTGCCCTCTTTTGAAGGGTTGAATGAAGTCTGTAAATTTAAGGTAATTTGGCAGTTTGCTAAATAAATTAACATCAACATAAATGTTGTGATGTTTGAGATGTGGCATCCTGCAGATAGAGGCAGCAGGTTCCTCTGTGGTGCTCATAACCATTTACCAAGCTACACTGTGTCACTTCCCACAAGACCAAAAACTTAATATGAATTGGTTTGAGAACCTTAAATCATATCATCTGCATAGACAAGAAGCTGATGAGACCCATTCTGTTCTAAATCCCTCATGGTTTTCTGGATCATCATTGGCTGAAATGTATGGTAAGCAGGCTGGCAAGACAGTTGTTTTAATATTACAGACATAACTTACAACTCATCCCTGCATTCAGAATAATGTCTCCCATTTTTTATTTAGCTGTACTATCTTATATATCAGTACCATAGAACAACTGTGATAATATAAATAAATTAGGCTTTATTACATTTCCTTCCTGTATTTCATTTTATTGTATTTTCCACAGCTTACACAATGGAGTGATTCAGTTGTGGGACTACAGAATGTGCACCCTGTTGGACAAGTTTGATGAACATGATGGTCCAGTTCGGGGAATCTGCTTCCATAATCAGCAACCACTCTTTGTGTCTGGGGGAGATGATTATAAAATCAAGGTTTGTGTTGGAAAATAATTTAAATTGTGTTACGTGTAATTTATTTTTGATCTGTATGAAAACCTAGGAGCCTGTGGTTACCTGGGCATTTTGCTGCAGTAGCAAAGAAAAGGAATATATACAGAATTTTGGAAAATAGGGACTCTTTGAACATTGAGAAGAGCTGAAAATATAATGTTAAGCTGGTTCTTAGGAGGAAAATAGTTGTGCAAATGGGAGATGGATTGAACTGGTTCAGGATCATGTCTTGTAGTGAGCTTTAGAGGGGTACTGTTGAGTGTTTTGCTGTGTCTGAAATGTGTTTATGTCTCTGTGTAAAGTAGTGCTGAAGGATTTGACATTACACATCTTTTCTATTAGTTACTGCTGTGGCACCACAGAGTGATTGATTTATGTACTACAAAGAAAGCAGAAAAAGCTGTAGGTGTAGACTGCATATGAAGTATGACAGTTGGTTACAGTCAGTGTAAAATCGTACAAGATGGAGAAAAATGGAAGAAATTAAAGAGGAAATAAGAGCTTTATTATAAAATAAAGAAGGCTGAGAAGACTGGACTTCACCAGAATAATATGTGGTATCATGACAAGAGCCTATTTTAGCATCAAGAATGTGATTTTGAATAACTTTATTTATATATGTATGTGTTGAATGAAATGAAACAATAAGGAACGTATTGCTTTTAAATTAAACTAACATAATGCTTTGCATCATTGGCAGATATCTGATTTTCTCTTCACATTAAGTTTTAACGGTGAAAGTTCTATTAGTTTGAATAAAAATGTATGAACAGCAACTTCTGGTATAACTAATAATGACTGTTAAATGTAAAACACTCCAGTGCCGTGTACAGCTAGAGGCTCCCATTCTAGTTAACCACTTCATCCAAGCAACTTTGATGATTGTACTGGATACTGAAACTGCATGGATAGGTTTTAATGAGTATTCTGTAAGCCACACAGTTATCCGACATGGAAATTCAGTGCTGTCTGATGATGGCAGAGCTACGTGATGACGGACATGTCATGGCGAAGAAGCTTTTGTGTCAACCTCTCTGGAACAACACCATTTATTCTTCCCTTCCAGATCTTAGAAAGTGACATTCATAGACGTAGTGGTGTCTGCCTTTCGAGAAGTATCAGGTTCACTTGTTCACATACTCTGAATTTTCACACATATTTCAAGCATTGACTAGTGAAAAGTTTGTAGTGGTTATCTTATGGTATATGTCAGTGCACACAGTATTTCAGAAGATCTGTCCTTTGGCTCTCTCCATTAGGTAATGGGTGTCTTCAAAATTAGTAGTGAGTACTAATTGTAGTACAGTGCAAATATGTGACACAGGTATAAAAAATACTATTGTTCTTGAAGAAAGCAGTCTTGTGGGATGTGGGGCCATGTAGATGTGGTGTTAACCGACGTTTCAGAGGATTTTCTTATTTTTTCCTTCAACCCTGAAGATGGAGGCGATACGTTCCTCCGAAACGTCGGTTAACATGACATCTACATGGCGCCACATCCCAGAAGACAGCTTTCTTCATAATCACCGCCGTGAAAACCTCAAATCTTACATACTATCGTTCTTGTTCGTAGGTGTGGAATTATAAACAGAGACGATGTATCTTCACATTGCTTGGTCATTTGGATTACATCCGAACCACAATGTTTCATCATGAATATCCATGGATATTGAGTGCATCAGATGACCAGACAATCCGCATCTGGAACTGGCAGAGTCGTACATGCATCTGTGTACTTACTGGGCATAACCACTATGTAATGTGTGCCCAGTTTCATCCTAGTGATGATATTGTGGTGTCTGCCTCGCTTGATCAGACCGTGCGAGTGTGGGACATTTCAGGTATAGCCAACAATCTGGAAGGTACGGGCATGAGCAGGCAGTTATTCTGGTACATTTTGCATGGGCATATAGGTACAGTGTCAGTGCACCAGTTGCAATAACGGGAAACTTTTGTACATATGTTACAGTAGAACCCTCTTATAAAATTCCTCTGGGTAGGTAGTGTACCGGTAATGTTCTCACCTTGTATTGGGAGAATGTGATTTGAATCCCTGTCATGTTATGGTTAGTGTGACTGAGCTTTTTTCGTGGTTTTCCTCAGTATCTGGGTAGCTGCTGAGATAGTATCTTCAAATAGTCCATAAATTTTTCCTTCGCAATTCATAATAAATCATATATAAACATCATGGAAACTCATTAAAGCATATAAAAATGTGACCATCGGGCATTAGCTCTTAACCAGTTAAGTCACTGTGTTGATATTTGAATACATCATTATCATGAAATCAGTAGGTAAAGGATTACTAGCAGATTACTTTGTCACTTTGTGTATGAATGTAGTAGAACTGCATCCACACTGTTACTTGTACATGAAGATGATTAAATTATCTTTAACATTGTATATTAAAACTCAGTTGGTATAGCAACACACTACGGGCTGGATGGCTGGGGTTCGATTCCTAGCAGGGGCAAGATTTTTCTCTTTTCTACAGTTGCCACTCTGACTCTTGGCTCCACTTAGCCTCCTGTACGATGCAGCACCATGGGTACCATGGGTTGTTTCCTCATGGGTAAAGCAGACGGGGCGTGAAGCTGACCACTCACCTCCATTTAGTGCTGAAATCAAGAATGGTGGAGCTATACCTGCACTCCCCCATGTATCTTATGGCATAGTGCTTAATTAGTTAAACACAGGGATAGCTTTACCTTTTTACTTGAAAGCCAAGAATTAACACTCATCTACAGTGTGTTCAGTTATGCATTTTAGCCTGAAGGTACCACTAAAATTTTACTTTTCGTTTCTTTAGTCAAGTGACAGATTATGCATTTGACATTAGTGTTAATTTAAATGCACACATCCTACTTAAATTGATAAAATTAAGGAAAAAGAATTATTTAATTAGTTAATAACTCAGTATTCCATTTGAGACTTTAAAATTTAATTATTTTGATTTCAAGCTTAAATTTTTGAGGTTATGTACATTATTTATTAGGAGGGTTCTATTGCACCTAGATGGTATCACAAATGTAAATAACACACAGTTAATTTATTAATGTTGCTTTAGTGTTGGTGTGTGCTCGTCTTACTGTTCTGAGTTAATAAAGGGCACATTATTTGTTGACTGGATTTCTTAGGGTCCACTGTAATTTTCAGATGTACAGCTTAATTAGATTAATGTTGTGGAAGGCTTTGAAGAGACTTTTGTCAGTGCCTAGCAGAACTGATTCAAGTAGGAAGTCAGTAAACTTATTTATACTGTTTGGGGTATGAAAGAATTGCTATATCAGCAGGTGCAATCAGTTTATTACTGTCTGTTTATAGATAAAATTGATTAGTAATAATTGAGGAATATTATTATTATCTGCTTCATACAAAATTTTATCCAACATTCTTCTCCCAAGTTTGGTTACATACAGAGATAAAATTATTTGGGATCAACAGCATAGACCTGAATATAATAGGTAAGACATTTTGCATTCAAAAGATACTAGAAAAAAAATGAGTGTAGGCTGAGAAAGTACCTTAACTATTTATAGACTTAAAGAAAGCTTATGAGAAAGCTATTGTAGACAGTGCTGAATGAATCTGGTATTATACCATGGAACTAGTTAGGTTAAATGAAATGTATTTAGATGAAACCTACTGTAAAGTTCATGTAGATGAACATATATCTCTACTGCCATGGTGAAGACTCTGTCTAAGACAGACCTTCTGTAACGTTCTGTAACATACTAGTTTTTGTATGGTGAGGGTTGTTAGCTCCCTACCCAGTCCCCACACTACCCACCTAACTGGTTATGCAATATATTTGCAGCTAACCTTCTTATCTGGAGCTCACCATTATGTGGTGGCAAGGAACTCAGTCATAAATGCTTTTAATATAAAACATCATCCAGCATTGTTTTCATTTAATGTAGGACCAATGGATGAAAAGTCTTGAAACTCTCCTTTCTTTTCACAGTATTTCCTTTTCAGCTTCCTGACAGCTCCATCCTCTTAGAAATAAAGCAGCTGATGAGTCATGGGCTTAGTGATAGATTAAAGACTACTTGCAAAAGAAGTTCTTTCAAAGAATGGTATCTGCCTGCACTGGAAGATGGGAGATTGTCATTTATATTTTTTTTGTAATTCACATTTGACATCTGTTGCTAATATCACCATACTGCATTTTGGCAACTCTGGCAATGTGAACATTGGTCAGGGAGAACTGATCAGATTGTTTTCTTCTGTACCATAATATTTATTTACATGTTCATCACTGACAAATCATGCAGTGAATGACACAGTATTCTTGTACAAGCTTGCTTGCTTACTAACTAGCTAACTGACTGACTGACTGACTAACCAACAGATGAAGTAGCTAGCTAGCAAACTAACTAACTAACTTTTCAATGAAATGGAGAAAAGTCCTTCTTGAGAAGCTTATAATCACTCATTTAGTTGTGAAATCCCTCTCCCTTTATGGAACCCATATGCTTGTTACCAGTGTTTATGATGCTTTGCTAAGCTTTTACCTTCATTTCTGTGCGTGTAGCTCCTAACAAGGCAGTAAAAGTAGTTGGGTAGCTTTCCACTGTAACAGCTTCATTATTCTAGTTAAAGAAGGATGCATAATTTGGTGGTCAGTCTGTCAAAGTTGATTATAAGATCAGCAGTTGTGAGTTTGCAGTAGCTATGTTAGATGTCTTGTTAAACAATATTATATTTGAGCATCCTGTTACACTCACACAATATATATGAGACAAACACCGTCTTAAGTGTAACAATTTAATTGTAGTTCTTTTTTCTTTCCCTCCTCCACACTACATGTTTCGGCCCTAAATGGCCATCATCAGGTGTGTATTCTTACGTAGCTGTTACACTGCCTGTTAAAATTTAAAATCACCAGTCTTTCTAATTGTATAAAATCTTTGTTAACCTACACGCATTAATTGATTTCTAAATTTAGCACTTTTTTAAAACTTTAATTCGAGTTAAAATGTCTATAAGATTTTTTTTTCCTTTTCTTTTTCAAATTTTGAAATTAAAATTTCTCAGGGTACATGCCCTATGTCTATAGTGCTGCAGCGGCCACTTCTTGTTTAATGCTGTTCAGATATTGCTCTGTGTAGGCTCTCTCTGTGTGTGTCGCTGCTTATCTTNGCGTGTAGGTTAACAAAGATTTTATACAATTAGAAAGACTGGTGATTTTAAATTTTAACAGGCAGTGTAACAGCTACGTAAGAATACACACCTGATGATGGCCATTTAGGGCCGAAACATGTAGTGTGGAGGAGGGAAAGAAAAAAGAACTACAATTAAATTGTTACACTTAAGACGGTGTTTGTCTCATATATAATGTCTTGTTAAACATTTCTCTTTTATTTATTTGAACTTAAGGTGGGAGATAAAAACTCTGCCTTGGGATAACAAGTTAAATCATTACCATTCTGCTGTATGCAAAGCAAAATAATTATGTGAAGTACACCTTGCATCATTGTTCCTTATAGTTAAGAATCCATCAGCACTGCGTGGTTTTCTGACCCTACTGAAAGGGAGGTGGGATTCTCTCAGATTCAGGGTACTAACTTTATTACACAAGGTAACAAAAATGTGTTGATTTTGAATAAGAAACTTATGCATTGTTCAGGTTCTATTCTGATAAACTTGTTCCAGGATGACATATTTTGACCATTTACGGTCGCATTTAAGTAACACTATGTTTCTCTGCTGGTGTTATATTCCACTGATCAGTTTAATTGCAGCTACTGTTGTGGACTGATTTGTTTTTATTATAACTCTAATAAAATGGAAGAAACATTGCTAAGTATGATAAAAATATGGTCAGCAAAGCTCACAGATCCTACTGCTTCAGTACCGACCGTGAAATATTTTTTACTGGCTGTAGGACTTTCGCTAGTGACCCATATAGTGAATGGTGCCACCAGTCTTCAGAGAATGAAATCAAGCCCATTTCTTTAACTTTTGCAATGTCTGTAAACATATTATATTACTGCAGACCTATGTGGTATTAGTATTTGATGCCTAATTTGGAGCTATGTTTCCTTTGGAGATGATGATGTTTGTAAGTTTGAGACTGAGGTCAGCACTGTAAAATGAAACACACTGCAAAGAGTAAGATGAAGTGACTACATATAAAGAATGTATGATAATAGGGTGATTCAACTTGCCCATGTTAATGGTGGATTGCTGTGTGTGTGTGTGTAAAAAAAAAAAAAAAGGAGAGAGAGAATATTCTACTGGAAAGATGGTATATTGTTTCTATAACTTTATCGGATATAAAATATTTCTGTTAGCTATATTCCAAATGGTACGTATTCATAGTAATATATATGGCAAAATACTTGCTGGGGTGGAGTCCTGCCTTCCTTAGACGTGTGTCATACGAGGAGCATTCCGTATATAATGCCTCCTATTTTTTTAATGAAAAGTACAACAGATACAGAAAGCAGAATAACACATTTAAATAGAGCAGGATTTCAGCTACTTACAGTAATTTTTCCACATAATCACCACCATTCGTTATGCACTTTTACCAGCGATGAACAAGAGCCTGTATGCCGCGCTCAAAAAGTCTGCGCCAGCATAGGCGAGCCACTCTCTTACAACTGCAATGACAGCATCGTTGTCTGGAAAATGTTGCCCATATAGTCCATCTTTCATAGGCCCAAAGAGGTGGAAGTCTGAAGGTGCTAAATCGGGGCTATAAGGTGGATGTGGTAGGACAGTCCAGCCAAACTTTGCAATGTGCGCAGTGGTCGCAAACTGGTAGCATTCAGAATTGACAGTCTCACCAGTCTCCAGGAAATCTAACAAGTCACACCCCGCCTACCCCAAAAGACTGTGCACATCACTCTCCTTGCCGATGGCTGTGTCTTGAACTTTTTTCGTGGGGAATCCGGATGTCTCCACTCCATGGACTATCTTTTGAATTCCGGCTCGTGGTGACACCACGTCTCATCTCTGGTGACGATGCTGTCCAGAAACTTGTCACCTTCAGCCTCAAACTGGTGCAAGAGGTTCTGACAGACTTCTCTTCGATGAGTTTTGTGGTCCTGAGTAAGCATCCATGGGACCCACCTGGAACAAACTTTGCGATAATCCAGCTTCCCCAACATCATTTCCAATGCATTACAGCCGTTATTAAGCCGTGCACTCAATTCCCTGGTCATTATCTGCCGATCTGTACAGATGAGCTGATCGAGGTGCTGTTCATTGTGAGGAGTGGCAGCTGAGCAGGGATGCCCAGGGCGTGTCTTGTCGTGCCCTTCACTTTTGCCACTGTTGAAACGCACTACCCACTGCCTCACTGTGCTGACATCCACTGTATCGTCTCCGTACACCTTTAGCAAGCGTCGATTGATGTCAGTGGGTGCAATTTGTTTGGCAGTGAGAAATTCAATAATACATCTCTGTTTCGTATGTACTTCTACGTCAGACACCATTTTGGTAGACTACTCTGCTGTCGCTATCTATCGCACGACAACCAAACTAACAGTACATTGGCGGGAAGGTTCAACCTTTACTACAACACCACCAACATCCAGCTCAGATGTTACATATTAACACAAAAAAAAAAATAGGAGGCATTATATACAGAACGCCCTTCGTATTAGAATGATGTTTCTCTTCTGCCTCCTTTCACTTTTTTGTTGGAGCAAATGGCACAATCATTTGTTACATTCCTATCATATGCCTGAATTAGATGCAGCTTGCCATTCAGACATCTTCTGCAGCTGTTGCAGCTTGGTCTTCCTCTCTTTTTGGTCATTTTTTTCAAATGTTTTCTACAAATACTTCAATCACTTTCTTATGGTACTCCAGGTGAGACAGAGTTGGAAGTTTTGCAGACTGCTGGTTCATATTATACAGGGTGTTTTCTTTACATACCTGTTCTTCTCAGCAACTATTTCTTCAAACAAAGGTGCACTAAATTCATGTGGAGAAACAGGCATTTGTCCAGTTCAAGGTGGTTTATAACCAGATGAGTCATAAAATGATATATAGGAATCATGGTCATTTTCGTCTCAGAGAGCCCAATCTTCATTGTCATCTTTATCATTGTAAGCAGCACCACCACCACTTGCCTGACAGTCATCAGAATTACTACAGTTGTCACTCAAATCGGACTCAGGTATTTCAGCATCAGGCTCAATACAATCAAATTCTATCAATGTCTGAATCCTAACTGAAGTCACTGAAAGAATCGAAGTCATCATGCAGTTGCTCATGGATCTGTTTGCTGTCCAATGCATGCCCACTGGAAGACGCCATCGATTTATGACTACAGAGAAAAGTATATGCAAATGCTTCGAAAAATGTATTCTAAAATTCACAGAAGTACTACAACAAACAGTTTGTTACCACTGCAAAGAGGAAGTCTTGAATGATACAGTGATACTGTTTGCCTCCCTTAGACTGACTCCAGATTGTCTATAACATTCATGAAACATGTGGCAGGCTCAGTCTGTCATAGAACTGCAAAGAGTTAAGTCTTCCTAAGTATAAAAATTTGTTTTTCCACTAATGATTGCATACAGCACATAGTAATCCTGGTGGGGAAGTCGCATTGAAGATTGAAAAGGAGATGGGAGGTTAATGTTAAGATGGATGTTACAGAAGTAATTTGTGAGGTTGTGAGATGAATGGAACTGAACAAGGCTTGCTTGTGTAGTACTAGATTTTGGTTGACTTTTTAAGTTCTGCTACCAGAATGCTGGTATAGGTAGTGCTACTTCAAGCTCAGACTTCATTTCTGAAACTGAATACTGGTATCAGTAAAGTTAAAAATAACTAGAAATTTTAGAGCTTGATTAATTAAACTTGACTTGGGAGTGCATCTGAGTTCATGGCTTTGAGAAATTCAGTATGATTGGCGTCTTTTCAGAACAACTGTCTGCTCAAGCATATCTAACTTCTTTGGGTGGAAAGCGTATTGATTAAACTTGGTTAATGTGGTGTAAATTAAACTAACATACCTATTAAAGGGTTTTCTGTGTATGGAGCAATGTTTTATTGTTATTTCATCTCTCTCAGTAACCCACCCTTCCTGACTGATTTGGCCTATTGTACCTGTCCCGGGTGTTTATGATGATGGAGAATTTGGTGGAATGAAGATTGGAAGGGGAAACTGAAGTACTCGGAGAAAACCTACCCCAGTGGCACTTTCTCCACCACAAATCCCACTTGAGCAGACCCGGGTTTGAACCCAGGCCGCCACAGTAGGAAGCCAGCGACTAACCGCTTGAGCTATGGCGCAGCCTTCGCTTCCTGACTTATTCCAACTTCCTCCCATCCCCTTCTGTATATCTCTGTGATTAAAAATGTTACTGATAGAATCACTGAAGTTATTCATTTCCTCTGCATTTAAACTTTATTATAATCACTGCATTTGGAACAACAACTTGGCTGAAACATAATTAGAATACATTATTTTGGTGTAATGCAGTATGGCAACTGCAGCATTATGTTTATAAAAATTATAAGTATTCCAGGCCCTCATGTAATTTATAGCAAAGTTTAAATGTATGTCTTGTGTTCAAAGGCCATTGGTATCCTTTCAGAGAATTTCTTATTTTCACATCTTCACCTCTCTGTTTCTCTCAATCCATTCTTATACAGTATACATATTACATACATAATTTCAGATCAGACCATGGGCTGTATGCCTTTTCATGTAGTTGTTTAACATTGAGGGAGATACATGTATACTTGTAAAACTGTATGCGTGAAGTTCTCCTGCAGTGAAATAATCTGGGCACAGGTATGGTACTGTATATAGATTTTTCTCATCTCTGGATTTGAATGTTCTGTTTAAAAGAATGTTCTTTATGTATTCAAATCTGATACATGAATTATGAGAAAAGATAAACTTTTTTTTTCAACATGAGCAGTTATACAATTAAGTTTGACACATTGACTTCAATAAAGTAATACTACAAAGTAAGTTTTACATAATTGTTTTGAGAAATAAAAACTCTACAAGTTCATTGTGACTTAGTTTCTTGAAAGACAAGTTCATTTCTATGTGTAAATATTTTATAAGGACTTGTTTTGTGGTATGTAGGATAAGTTTATATATATTTTCATTAGTAAGGCTATTGTAGTCAGGTTTGTATATTCACTGATTACTGTAAGTTAAGGCTTACACAGTCACACAAATTCTGTTGAGAGAAACCTTTGTATTATTCCCATCATTATACCAACACTTCCCTTTTGTGGAAATGTTTAATGACTCAATGATGCATACATAGTGTTCATTAAATCATATGGCGATACTACCGAAGTAATGTAAAGTCTGTTTGTAAGAAATGTGCTTTAGTGTGTTATGGAAGGCATTTGGTCATATTATAGGCCTTCGGAAGAAGAATGTGGCACCAGGACCAGGAGGCTTGGATGAGCATCTCAAGAACCCGGGAGCAACAGACTTGTTTGGGCAAGCAGATGCTGTTGTGAAACATGTATTAGAGGGCCATGATAGAGGGGTGAACTGGGCCTGCTTTCACCCAACCCTTCCTCTGATTGTCTCAGGTGCAGATGACAGGCAGATAAAGCTGTGGAGAATGAATGAAGCAAAAGTAAGGACTGAAGCTAATGCTGTAGCATGTTTTATGTAAAATTTTAATGAAATGTAATGTTGGTATTTGTTACCAAATTGGATTATAAAACTGTTTCTACTTTTAGCACTTTTGGAATGGTCATGTCACAGTGCAGTCTCACCTACAGTTCAGTGGGGATCTGATACACCTTTATTTACTAACTGATTAATATGTGTTTTTAAAATGAAGTTGGAATGTTGCCAGTGCGAGCAATCTCAGGACACTATCATGCAGCCAAGCGTGTATTACAGAATGTTATATTTTTGTGGGTGTCAAGCGGAGTGTACCTATATTAAGGACAGGATTTTTTCCAAATCATTGTTTGGTAGTGGTCATTCAGCATCATGCAGCAATTGTAACTCCAGTTGTGTGGCATTTTACTGCTGTTAATGTTTTAAAAATCATTCATGATTTCATAAATTGTACCATAATGATTCTTAGAAATCAGCTTAACACAATAAACTGAGGAGATTAGCTTCAGCTGCCATGTATCTGATGTGTATTCAAGAAAGGACCATCTCAGATCTTGGCTATGACACTGGTTATCCTACACATTTCTTTGTGTATGTGATTTTGCTTAGTCCCTTCACCTGAATGCTGGGATAAGACCTTGAAATAGCCCCCAACTTCTTCCTCCCAAATTCTTTTTAAGTTCACTGAACATGACTGTCCTGTCATACAGTTTTGCACCAAGTAGTGTATGGCTGATGAAGTGTCATTAAATAATCATACTCCCTTTGCATCATGTGAGCTCTTTTGCCACATATAGTCTTGTAGAGTAATCATGACCACAGCAGCTGCAGATATCAGTGCTTTATTATAGAGAGCGATTTATTAACATTTTTCAGTTGCTGAATAAATGGATAATATGTATGTAACTTCCTTTCTTAAGTGGAAATGTGTAGCCTTATTTTCTTAACATGTTTATATTTTAAAATTGACAGGCTTGGGAAGTGGACACATGCCGTGGGCACTATAATAATGTTTCATGTGTACTATTTCATCCCCGTCAAGAACTCATTCTCTCCAACTCTGAAGACAAGAGCATACGTGTGTGGGACATGAGCAAACGCACTTGCCTGCACACATTCAGAAGAGAACATGAACGTTTCTGGGTATTAGCTGCTCACCCATCTCTGAATCTGTTTGCTGCAGGCCATGATTCTGGCATGATTATATTCAAGGTTGGTATTTAGTATATTGTTATCAAGAAATCAACAGAGACTAGCTTGAAGAGTGTGAATTTCTTGGTATGGCACTGTCAGTGTCAGTAGGAAATTACACCATTTAGTTTGAAGTTCAATGGGAAATGCTTATTGGTGGTTCTTACGCAGTGTGTCCAGGTTCTGTTAGGACTGTGTTCATTAAAAATACAAGACGTGAATTATTTTCAAAATTTCACTAATTTTATTCAAAATAGTCTCCTTTTGAATCAATACATAGCTTGAATCGATTGAAAAGTTTTCGAAAACAGTCACTGTACTGCTTTTGTGGAATCACATTTAAAACTGCGGTACATTCCCTTTGGATGTCATGGATGGTGTCGTGACAGTCTCCTTTCATCCCCAACTTAACTTTTGGGAACAACCAGAAATCTGCTGGAGCCAAATCTGGCAAATAAGGAAAATGATCAGGGACTGTGATCCCTTTTCTAGCCAAAAAATCGTGCACAATCTTCGGTTTTTTGGGTGGGCCATTGTGGAGGAGTGACCAGGAACCTTGCTCTCGATATTCAGGTCGAATTTGAAGAATTCTCGCCCAAAAACGATTGAGGACTCCAAGATAATCAGAATTCACTGTTTGATCTTCTGGCAAAAATTCCTTGTGAATGATTCCTTTGGAATCAAAGAAAATGATTAGCATTGTCTTTATTCGACTCTTTGCATGCGCACTTTCTTTGCTGTTGGCTTCTTTGGACTCAACCACGCTCCACTCTGCCGCTTTGTTAGAGGCTCATATTGAAATCGCCATGTCTCGTCACCAGTAACAATCAATTTTGTAAATTTTGTATCACTTTGGGCCGACCATAACATGTCTCTGCAGTGTTCCACTCTGGCATGTTTTTCATCGCCTGACAGCGCGTGCAGTACAACCCATGCACAGACCTTTTGTTTGCCCAAATCCTTGGTCAAAATTTGATGCACAGTACTTTTTGGTATTCACAAAAGCTCCTCGATGAGTTTTGTAGAAACACAGCTGTCTGATGCAAGGATTTCGGTCCGGTCACTTTTTTCACATTTTCTTCAGTGTGCCTTGTTCTCGGCTTTGATGCACGTGGAGCGGAGTGTCTTCAATGTCCTCCCTGCCATCACGAAATACAGAATACTATCGAAAAATATTCGAGTGACTCAAACAATCACTACTGTACACACTTTTCATCATTTCATACGCTTCTCCGGATGTTTTGCCTAATTTCAAACAAAATTTGATGTTGGCTCTCTGTTTAACTGCCATTTTCTGATGAGCGTCAGAACAGTACTGTTACATTCAAGGTCAGAACACATGATGCAGCAATGCTTGCGCTTTGAAATTATAGACAGCCACAGCTGAAACTTCAAGAATCTTAATGCCACAACTCACCAACAGATGGCATTGCAGAGCAAATTAAAAAAAAAGAGTCATAACGGATCCTGGACTTACCATGTATGCACAGTAATACCGAAACATACAAAGAGGATGCATTTTTTTTATTGCTAGTGGGGTGGGACTAAGTCCCTTGTACTGCGGCCACTTTTGGCCTATTGTACCAGCCCCAGATTATAGGTGAGGGTGATTGTGGAGCAATTTGTGGAATGAAGATTGGCAGGGGAAACCTAAGTACTTGGAGAAAACCTGCCCCAGCACCACTTTGTCCACCACAAATCCCACTTGACCAGACCCGGGATCAAACCTGAGCCGCTGCAGTGGGAAGCCAGCGACTAACCACTTGAGCTGTGGTGCAGCCTAAGAGGATGCATTGCTAGAATTTAGTTTCTATATAAAGACTTTAGATATGAAATAACTCAACATTAGTACTCTAGGAGTGTAATTTTCATCATTGTAACATTATCATTTCTTGCTATAAAATGTGGAAACTTCCCTTAATTGTCATGTGTAAACAGTTATTTCTTTTTTTGGGAAGGGGGGAGGGGGCATTGATCATTGCTGAAGTGAAACTTGGAGGCCTGTTTTTCTGGTTCTGATCTTCAACCCATACAGCAAGCAGTCTCACCATCTTCTACATATGCATATTTATTTTATGAGCTAATTTTGAAGCAGGTACAAGAGGTGACTGATCAACGTATTTTCACTTAATCACTGCTATTTTAACTATGAAGCCAGAAAAATCAGCACTCTTACCACTGTTCACTTAGTGGTCAACAGACTTGATTTGTTATATACCTTGTAGTTTCTGCCCTAACATGTAATTTTTCCCTACATTATAGCAATTTTATCACCACCACCACTCAGTTTTTTTTACATAGACCTATTTGGTGTAGGTTCAGCATAGTGTGGCTGTGTTGGAGTTCATGTAATGAATGTTGATGGAAACTGCTGACACTTGGAAAATATATGTTGTGCTTTGCTGAGCATTGATTCACATTGACATGTGTGTGTGTTTTTGATGATAATAAGGCCTTCATTTGTGAGAGTATTTACCTTGTGTATGCCATGTAAATTCTGTGCAAATGAAAATTTTAGTAGAATTGTATACTAGCGAATATTATGCACTTAAATTGTGTAATTCGCAGTTTATAATTTGCACTAGCCTCTGTAGATAGATGTGAGCATTTAAAAGAATGTAGGCTTTATATGTTTTCCCAGAATCTTTCCATTTTCTCCTTCTGTGCTTATTAAGAGTCACAGTTGTAAGAGAGATGCATTTTTGTTATACAGTTGGAGAGGGAACGTCCAGCATATGCTGTCCATGGAAACTTATTGTATTATGTGAAAGATCGATTCCTCCGCAAACTAGATTTTACCACATCCAAGGATACAGCTGTAATGCAGCTTAGAGGTGGTGGCCGCACACCTGTGCACAGGTATTAGGCTTTGATGGTGTGAGTTTATATTCATTACAGTGAATAATAAATAGTCCAGAAAATTTATAAGTTCTGAATAATATAGTTATCCTTCCTTCTTCCTGTCCCTTTTTTTAAGTTTTCTTATTGTTTCTAAATATTCTAAATTAAAATTAGCACATAAAGAGTAATAGTGACATGTAACTTACCCAGCATTCTAAAGAGTTGGCAAAATTTATTGTCCATTATCAAATTTTGTAACACATGAAAGGGAATTTAAAGAGAATTCAAGTGACTGCAATGTAATATCTCTTGGTAAAATATTTTTTGAGCTGAAGCATTGCCAGTATCATGCAGTATTGCATAAAGTGTCATGTTTGACAACTGTACTCCCCTAAAACAAGGGTGAGCAATAATTTTTATCTGGAGCTGGATGGTATTGTTTTGAAGTGACTGCATGCCATGAAGCTTCATGAGAAAAATTCAGTATTTCCGAATTGTTAAATAGAACCTAACTAACAACAGCTTATGTAAGGTAGAGGTAAAGCCAGCCCTGTAACAGGCTGTGGAGGCCCATAGCATTTTGAGACATTCGGCTCACAGATGGCGGTGATGATGTTAAACTTATATGCTTGCCACCCTTTACCCCCAGGAAGACTCCTGGTACTCATTTCTGTTAGAGGCTGAGTCAACCCCAGGGCCATAGTTCAGCTGGAAGGATTAGGTCAGTTGAAAAATTTAATGACCTCATTGGGAGTTGAACCATGACCTTCCAGCTTACAGCAATGATTGATGTTTTTTACATGGTTCATGCCAAGATGTTATAAGGAGGACAATTGTCTCATGAGTTCAGAGAGTGTTTAAAGGGAGCTAGTGAAAGTAAGACTTAGTCGCTGCAATTGAGAGCAAGTGGGCAATGAAGTGAGCATGGAAACTGAAGGATCCCCACTGTTAAAAGCCTTTACCAAGGAATAACTGGTGAAGACACAGAAGACTGAAAAGACTTAGTGCGCGCTGGAGTGATTTGAAAATGTGGAAATTAACAATGGCACCATATTTAAGTATGGTCACAAGGCTTGTGTTGAAGTGGTCAATAAATCCAATCTCCAGTCCAAACCCCATCTAGAGTCACACTCCTCCTTGTGACAGTATGTAAACATTATAGGCAGCAAAGCACTTAACAAGTATAATTATAAATATCATAATGAGATGGTAGTTGTAATTAGACATCATTAATGGAAGATATTTTCTGTAGAGAATTAAAGAATTTGTGATTTTGTAAACCTTAAGATTCTGGAGACAGATTTGATTTGTTTCATTCTGGTCCGTTACACTAACAATCACGAATATAAATCACTCCGTCCAATGTGACCTCTAAGTTTATTACTACATGAAAAACTTAACACCCTTACATGTTTCAGTCTCTGCGGATCATTTTCAGAGGGCAAACATCACTACAAATAGGAAACCACCTTCACATAAGTTGTTTAGATGTAAAGTACGTANAAATTTTAAATAATTTTTAAAAACTTTACATTTCCAGGAAACTGCTGTGTTTGTGAAATGTTCTATTTTGTGTACTATGCATTGTAACATATAAGTGTACGTACTTTACGTCTAAACAACTTATGTGAAGGTGGTTTCCTATTTGTAGTGATGTTTGCCCTCTGAAGATGGTCCGCAGAGACCGAAACATGTAAGGGTGTTAAGTTTTTCATGTAGTAATAAACTTAGAGGTCACATTGGACGAGTGATTTATATTCTGGAGACAGTTTTGAAATCTCTTACTGGTGATGATATTTGTTTGTTGCAGTATGTCGTACAATCCAGCAGAGAACTCTGTTTTATTGTGTACAAGGACCAGTAATGTGGAGAACAGCTCATACGACCTGTATGGCATTCCCAAAGACTCAGACAGCCAAAATCCTGAATCTCCAGAAAGCAAGCGTTCCTCAGGCGTTACAGCCATATGGGTAGCAAGGAATCGCTTTGCAGTTCTAGACCGCACGCATTCGGTATGATAGTTTGTTATGCATTCTTTGCACACAGTGCATAATGTGGATATAGCGTTTGTCAACCTGTTTAATGTCTGAAACACCAATCAAGTTAACTTGAGTGGTAACACTTCAACTTATATTTGGTAGTTGCCTGATTCACATCTTGGCTGGGATACAGACTATCTTTACTTTTTTTTGTGGTTTGTCACAGTCTGTCCTGGTAAATGTCAGCTAGCACCTTATATTAGACCTGACCACATCTTTCCACATCTTGCAAACTCATTATTCACTGTCATCCAATGATTTGATGCTGTATAGTCAGAGTTATTGAGAGTGTTATTAAATGAACTACAAAACAAAATGTCCAGGTGAATGGTTAGCTTCACATCCTGGCTGCTTTACCTATGGGGAAATCACCCCCATGACCCATTGGGCAGGAGGCTCGGTGAGCCCCAGAGCCAGTCGGGATGTTTTGGAGAAAAGAAAAATGTTGCCTCTGCCAGGAATTTCACCCCAGCTGTCCAGTCCATCACTATACCAACTGAGCTATCCCAACTCCCCTCATAATGATAAACAAGTTTTACTTGAAACATTCTTTTGATATTGCACAAAATACAAAGAGAAATAATTTATGTATGCATTCAAAATTTGATGCAACTAGCTACATTATTTTTATTATAGATGTATTAGTCATCATGTAATTTCTTGAAATCTGAAACATCATATTGTTAAAAAAGGAAGAAAAGGTAAAACTATCCTTGTAACGGGCTATAGCAGCCCATGGAGTTGTGAGATGTTGAGGCTCCCACATTTTCTAGATAGTTGGCTCACAGATGGCAGTGAGGTTGTCAGCCTTATGCACTGGCCTCCCTCTACCACCAGGAGGATTCCTGGTACTTGTTTTTTTAAATGCTGAGTTGACCCCAGGGCCAGTTGTTCCTTCTTTAATTAGTAACCTGCATGGAGTGCTGCATAGAGAGTATATTGTAAAATTACATATATTGTAGTACTTCAGTATATTTAGTCTTAACAGTAAAGCACCCCTCACTATCAGAATTCTCTTTCCAAAATTAAAATGTATTTTCAATTTATTGATGGAAGTAATTTAAGCATATTATTTATTTACTTTGAGAAAGGAATTTATATATGACATGATTGTTTCATTATAGTACTTTTAGTGTTTCGAGGATGGCAGTCGATTCTCATTCCTAAAGTCATGTCTTGCTACCCACATGATTTGGGGCATAACATAGCATGTAATGAAACTCTGGAAGTACAGTTTGTAGTTTGGGAAGCAAAACTGCAGCTTTAGTCAGTGCAGAAAGTTATAGATAAACGTGACTCTTTAGTAATCACTCATATTGACGAAATTTCTAGAACAACATCCTTTTTTTATGCAACTTTTTTTGTATATGCTGTGTTAAGAAATTAATGGTGCTAATGATTTTTTCACTCCACTGAAGTTGTGTTGTATAAGCCATATTCACTACATCATGATTGTACTATAAATAATACATTTTACTTGTTTTTAATAAGTATTATAAATAAATAGGCAGC
Organism: Cryptotermes secundus; assembly: GCF_002891405.2. Taxonomy (NCBI): domain Eukaryota; kingdom Metazoa; phylum Arthropoda; class Insecta; order Blattodea; family Kalotermitidae; genus Cryptotermes; species Cryptotermes secundus. The sequence goes on along the minus strand of NW_019721800.1, from coordinate 238,996 downwards.
CAGTCCCTTTGAAATTTAAACATATCAGTTTGTACAGTTTTCACATACTGTTTGAAAGGAGTTCCACCAACTTTTGTTATGGAAAAATATGAAAATCTGAACTACATGAAAAGTAAATATAAAACGAGACTGAGTATCATATATATTCACATTTCCAGTTGATGATAAAAAATCTGAAAAATGAAGTGACTAAAAAAGTTCAGACTCCAAACTGTGATGAAATTTTCTATGCTGGAACAGGAATGCTACTGCTGAGAGATTCAGATGGAGTAACCTTGTTTGATGTTCAACAGAAGAGGTGAGTTATATTTGTTTTATTGCCACACAGCATTCTGTCTCATACTTCAAAGGGACCTAGGTTGAATGTTAGCCAGTGGCTTGCTACTATCATGACTGAAACTTGTCATGGATTTTATTTACTTCTACAGTTAAATCCCACCATTGTACTTTAAAATAAAGCATAACCACATGGATATTTGCTTACCAGTTTGTCATTGGAGTACGTTTCTGACTCTTATTATGACTGGAGACCTTTCCATGTGTTCCACATTACGTTGTGGGTTTCAGTAATTTTCTTTGTTTCTCCTGAACTGAAAATTACAGTAGTTCACAATTAAATATTTGAGTTACAATCTGAATACATGCATCCCTTGAAACAGCATCAGCATAAGTCTGTTATGCACATTTCTGGACAATATTATATTGTAGCATTTTGCTGCACTTCACTTAGTATCGAATGGTTTTACAGTCTTTCCATAAAACTTACTAAAAATTATTCACTTAAAATGTTTTACACATCATATAGATTTTAACTTATTATAAGTTATTCATTATATATGAGGGACAGTCAAATGAAAACAGGTCAGAAGCCGAAACATATTAAAGAACATTTCTTACCTCAAAAGTAATCTCCAAAACTGTTAATACATTTATCCCACTTAGAGATAAGACAGTCAATCCCATCCTTAAAAACCTTTTGGGCTGTCTACGGAACCACATCTTTACCCAGCCCCACACGGCTTCATCTGATGCAAACCGATGTCCACAAATGTCTCTCTTCAAGTCTCCAAAAATGTGAGAATCATATGGGGAGAGATCTGGGCTGTAGGGAGGATGTTGAAGCACTTCCCAACCAAATCTCCTTAGTGTATTCCTCACAGAGTTGGCAGTGTGGGGGCGCACATTATCATGAAGAAGGATCATGCCGTTCAGTAGCATTCCACGACATTTTGACTTTATGGCGCGTCGCAGTTTCTGCAAAGAGTCTTCATAGCGCCGTGCACTGATTGTGGCCCCATGCTCAAGAATTCGACAAGCAGAGGGCCTTTGCAGTCGAAGAAGAATGTCATCATCACTTTACCGGAACTTGTGTGTACGGCTTTGAATTTATTCGGTGGGGGAGAATTTATGTGTTTCCACTGTTGGCTCTGCCATTTGTANCCTCACAGAGTTGGCAGTGTGGGGGCGCACATTATCATGAAGAAGGATACTGCCGTTCAGTAGCATTCCACGGCATTTTGACTTTATGGCGCGTCGCAGTTTCTGCAAAGAGTCTTCATAGCGCCGTGCACTGATTGTGGCCCCATGCTCAAGAATTCGACAAGCAGAGGGCCTTTGCAGTCGAAGAAGAACGTCATCATCACTTTACCGGAACTTGTGTGTACGGCTTTGAATTTATTCGGTGGGGGAGAATTTATGTGTTTCCACTGTTGGCTCTGCCATTTGTACTCAGGTTCAAAATGGTGGCACCAAGTTTCGTCCCCAGTGGCAATATGGGACAGAAAAGCATACTCTTCCTCATGGTATTGTTGCAAGTGACTCAGTGATGCAGTCTTCTGTTCCTCCATGAGTTGATGCGGAACCCACTGTGCGCAGGTTTTGTGGTACAGCAGGTGTTTTGTCACAATGGCGTGTACAGAACCATGACTTATTCCCATCAAAAGACTAATTTCTTCCACAGTGATCCGTTGGTTTGCCTGAATATGACCATCCAACGCAGCAGTAACATCAGGAGTGACATGATGAGCCTGTCCTGGGCAACCATCATCTTGCAGTGACACACATCCCTCTCGGAATCTCTTATGCCACGCCAGCACATGCGAACGTGACATGCTGTGTTCGCTGTAAACAACATAAATGCAACAATGAACTTCTCATCCTCCTACTCCTTCAGCAGTCAAAAAGTGCACTACACTTCACAGTTCTTCTTTACCTGCCTCCATTACTGATGTTGGATGACCACATGTAGCGCTAACCTTACTTACAGCACAATAAACAAACGACTAGTGTGCAAGAGCACGTCACTGCTTTCCCCAAGTCCACACCAGATGTTCATACTGTAAGCAGATTCCAGTGTTACCAACTTGTGCGCGTGTGTTATGCGTGGTGACCTGTTTTAATTTGACTGCCCCTTATATTTTAACCTATAAGGTCATCATCAGATGTTTTATTTTTATAATTATAATTTATCATTTTAAAACACCTGATGATGACATTATAGGTTGAAACATATAGTGAATAACTTTTAATAAGTTAAAATCTATATGACATGTAAAACTTTTAAAGTGAATAACTTTTTGTGAGTTTTATAGATGGATGTGCTGCACGTGATACTGTGAAGCCATTTGATACAGTTCTGGAGCATGATCTTAAAGAATATGCATTGTAGAACCCATGTTACTGCACTGCTTGACCCAAATGCATTGGCTTCGTAGTGGTATGTATCACTAAAGGAGGAGATATTTTCTTAAGGTAACCAGTGCAGGATATCAGCAAATTATGACAATTAAAATTCCAGTCGTCCCTTGTTCCAATTTACTGCACTGTCCTACTAATGGCAAACTGCATTATACCACATACATTTTTTAAACAATAATTATAAATTTTAAATGGAAGTTTGTTTCCTCAGAACTCTAGCACAGGTGAAGATTGGCAAATGTCGGTATGTTGTGTGGTCAGCTGACATGTCTCATGTAGCTCTATTAGCTAAACATACTGTCAACATCTGCAACCGTCGACTTGAATCGCTCTGCTCAATTCATGAGAACACACGTGTGAAGTCAGGAGCTTGGGATGATAGTGGAGTTTTCATTTACACTACAAGCAATCACATCAAATATGCCATCTCCAATGGGTAAGTACATTTTATATGAACACTTAATTTAAACCAATTATGATTTAAATCCTTCATTCTCCAATTCTTCACACAAAATCATTCAAGTAATGAAAATAGTAGTCTTTGATTAGAAGTAGTAGTTCATTATTATATTGTGACATGTTGACCCCTACCTCCCTAGCGGCACGTAGCGGTAACGTAGCGCTCGNCCCCCCCCCCCGCCACTCTCCCTGCGGTGATGTCATGAGCGGAGCCGAAGTGAGCCGAGCGGAGCCGAAGTTAGCCGAGTCCCTGCAACCTTGAAGCTATGCATCGCGAGTCAACAGCGGTGACGTCACCAAGGGGTAACAGCGTTGCTAGGCTATACGCCACGTCACAACTAGCAACAGCGAACGGAATAAAAGCTGGCTGAGCAGCAAGCGAGAGTCAGTGCGTTATCAACGAGTTCTCAGTTCGCAAGTTACGAGCTACAGACGCGTGTGCGATAACCAGTTATATTTGGAGTGTGTAATTCAGGGAGACTTGTATAGCTCCCGCGTTATTAATACGGGAAGACTCTTGAAGATAGTGTTAAGAGATTTTGTTGTAGGGTTTGTAAAGTGTGGAAACCCGTAACATTGTGATAATTAATTGTAGCCGATATTTGTAGATTGTTCAATTGACCAATTAGCGATCTCTACGGCGTATTCAGTAACAAAACACGTTACAATATGAAACAGAGATTTAAAACTTAGCGTATACATTAAACTTTCTTTGTGTTCTATGTTATGAACCTTTCATTAAGAAAGACTTGATGGAAAAAGGAGGTGGATTGAGGAAGGTGAACTTGGTGATGTGACTTGCACTTGGGTGTTAATTGCTTTGCATGTCATCTGGAAGCCAGGTTACTCTGTCTTAAGTGTTTTGTGATTTTACATATTCCTTCTAATGAAATGCTAGGCTAGTGCTTTTAGATGTGCTAAAACTGCTTCCACCAATTAATGATTGCTAAATAACTCTTGCAGTTCATGACTAACAATATGTGAATTACACTCTCTGATTTTGGTAAAATAGTAAAATAAAATTGATCTATTATATATGCTATGACCTCTCTGTGCACAGGTATCTGTAAGGAAATATCAGATTTAGCAGCAGGTACAAATGTTTCGTTTATCTTTTCGTTATGCAGATTTGTCAGTCTAGACATATATAATTTTATGTAACAATGTACTTTGAGTTAAGGATGACTGATATTTTATTTTTTGTTCCTAAACAGATCAGTAATTCCATGCTTCCCAAGATATTATATTTACTCTTGTTTCATACTAGACAACCAAGCATTATTGCATATGATTGCAGCGCTCTTTCCTCCTAGAAGTCAACATTTTCTGATCATAACAAATACTGTTGCAGGTGTCATTTATTTTCTTCTTAGAGTTGTTGAGATGTGAAATTTAAGCCAGTTCTTTTAACTTCAAAGTGATAATACAGGTTAAAATGTTGTTATATTATATATATCCATTTTGGATAAAAGTAACCAGGAATAAGTACATTTTTAGGGAGGAGCATTTTTTGTTAGCATGGGACATAAGTTCATTAAATGTATGTTTTGTTTGCTTTACTCGTCCCATTTCCTACCCCTTATTCTTCACTTTGAGATTCAGTTTTCTAACAGTAATGAACAATGAAAAATTTCCTATGTAGGCATGCATATAGAACATTTCTGTAGTACAGAATTCGAATGCTTGGATAATGAAATGTGTTGGGAAGTAACTATGTTCAGAATCTGTAAGATTATGTAACATTGTTATTGACATAAAATTCCTGTCCCACTGAATTGGCATTGGTGGTAATGCTTCTGACTTGTATTTGGGAGGAGCTGAGCTTAGATCTCAGCTGGGATGTCAGCTAATCTGGCTGAGGTTTTCATGGCTGTTGTCAGTCTCTGCAGCCTCCTGCCACGACTGTACCTCAGTTAGGCCATGGCAGCTTCCCAGGAGGAAAGGTTGGTTATCTGGGAGGTCATAGTATCAGTCATTCTAAACAAAAAAAAAAGTGTGTACATATGTGTCCTATTCTGAATGGTTTCCAAGGTAAAGCTATTTCACTGTACAATTCCAAAACTGTTGATAAGAAAGAGATATGTACTGTTTCTAATACTGGTATTTATTGTTCAACTGAAAAAGTTGCTACAGTTCACCTGGTATAATATATTTTCGAAAATTCCACCGTCAACATCATTGCACTTTGCAACTCGTGTGAGGACATGGCATGTTAAGTGTTTGAGTGCATCTTGAGATTCTCTAATGCAGGTGATAACATCCATTCTGTGATCAAGCAGTTTGTCTTGTGTACCCACTTTTCTTCTGTACACTTTACTCTTCATCCAGCCCCATAAGCAAAAATCTAACGGGGTTAGGTACAGAGAGCTTGATGGCAAATTAATGGTATTTCCATGACTGATCCACCGATAATGGAAAGTGTCATTGAGGTGTATAACAAATCGGGTATAATGAGAAGGGGCTCTGTCATGCTGAAAGTACATAGCAACCTGTGTAGCCAAAGGAACATCATCTAGTTATTCTGGTAATCCATTTTGCAGAAAGTCCAGGTAATTATGTCCCGTCATATGATTATCTAAAATAATGGGACCAGTCAGCACGTCATCCATCATACCTCATCACACATTGATATGGAAACTATGTTGAAAATTTGTTTCCACAGTACCATGTGGATTGTCTTTGAGACCATCGATGCGAGTTACACAAGTGTTGTTGATTACATTATGGTTGAAAGTAGCTTTACCAGTGAATAGTATTAATGGAAGCAATTGGTGATTACTATGTAACCAATGACAAAATTCTAGATGCATGGCACTGTCCCCTGAGTATAGATTTTGCACACGCTATTGGTGAGACATGCAGTGTTCACCATACATGTATTTATGAAACACCAAGACGTGTAGAAAGTCTTTGTGTGCTAGTAGTAGGGCTACGCTGTACCATTTAAAGAATGTTTCCATGTTCCTCCACATGTTGTTGACATGCTCATTCAGATGGAACATGAGCACTGGGAAGCATACCACGTTCACGTAATGTATTGAACACCTTGAAAAACACCCTGTGATCCAGAATTCTGCGCATAAGAAACCATCGACAGTATTCTCTAACAGAAGCAGTGGCACTACCAATGCAGAAACCATAAGCATACAGCATACAGCATATTTAGCATCTGTGAAGATGTTGGAATTTTTTCACAACATTCCTAAAATGTCACTGTCAACAGTCACAACGGCCAGCTGATGCTTTACACCAATTCACATGCTTTAAACAGTGGAAGAGTACAGTGGGAAGGAAGGACAATATTGGGTGCCAAATCCAAACTACTGTACAGTGAAATAGCTCTGTCAGAGACCATTCAGAATAGGATGCAAGTACATATATACACATTCTTGTTTAGAATGCCCAGTACTCTGACCTTCCTGAATATTGACCTTTCCTCCTGGGACACTCTGTATACCCTTACAAATTCTTCTGCCATTCTACCATTCAGTGGTATATAGTCTCAGGTACTGACAGCACTGAAAAATAAATCTCAAGGCATCATCATTAAACAAATCACAAAACAAAAATTCTGTCCTAATATTTGCCTTTAAAGCACTGGACACACTGTATAAGAATATTATATAATCATAATGCATCCATAATCCTAGCTTCAGATTCATAATTATTACTCATCCAGCAGAAAATCAGATTATTTTCATGTGACAAACTGTATTTCTTTTAACTGAATAATTGTACAGATATATTGATGTAGTAAGGAGAGATAGTATTCCATGAAATGGTTGTCTGAACATTCGTCAGAGAATTTAGTAAGGGTATGAATTGGATGTGTTCTTGTTTGCTGACAGAGATCACGGAATAATCCGCACACTGGATCTTCCAATATACATCACACGTGTGAAGGGCAACCAGGTATTCTGTCTGGACCGTGAGTGCAAGCCACGCATTCTCAGCATTGATCCTACAGAATTCAAGTTCAAATTGGCACTCATTAATCGTAAATATGATGAAGTAAGTCATTGGACATTCTATTTTTAAGTGAAATTGAGAAAAATACATATTTCTAGTTTTAATATACTCTGTTCTCCTCTTCGTATCAAAAGCTGTAAATTAAAATAATTGATGATGAAATGTAAAAATGCTAAATGCAAAGAGGACCTTGACATGCAAATAATCTGTTGATTAGTATTCTTAAACTGCACACATATGTTAGTAAATAAATTTGCTTTTCCTGCTGAGTAATATGTATCTGTAATCAAAACTGAATACATAAGGGGTTTATCATTTCTAGGTGCTTCATATGGTACGTAATGCTCGTCTGGTGGGACAGTCCATTATTGCGTACCTGCAGCAGAAGGGTTACCCAGAAGTAGCTTTGCATTTTGTGAAGGAAGAAAAGACCCGTTTCAGTCTTGCTCTTGAATGTGGCAACATTGAAGTTGCTCTGGAAGCTGCGCGGGCCCTTGATGACAAAGCCTGTTGGGAAAGGCTGGGACAGGCTGCCCTAATGCAGGGAAATCATCAAGTAAGTTTTGATGAGTTTGTGTATGACAGAACAGTATTTATTTGTAGCCATGGATAGAGCTTGCCAGTCATGATGAACACATTAATTTAGAAACATTGAAGTGTGTATCTGTTCTCAAATGTGGTTTTATTTCTCCCCTCAATATATATTTATTTAATGTTATGAAGCACTTCAACCCAGTGATAAATCACACTTGGAGGAAGAAGCCTGTATATTGGATTTCAAGTTACATTCATCAGGTGGTCTGCCCTAAGGAAAAAGCTTAGAATGTCGGTTGCTTAGAAAATAGACCTGCAAGTTAGACAATCTATTTACTGTCATGGGGCATTGGTCTTCAGCTTCTCTTATTTGGCAATGTCATGAAATCGTAAAGGAAGACTTCCTTCTTTGTCTGGTCATAGTATGAAGCTCTTGAGCTCTGCATGAGTATAAGTAAAAGTAAGGCCCATAGGGTTGTGAGATGTTGAGGGTCCCACACTAGACAATCGGCTCAAAGATGGCGGTAAGGTTGTCAGCCTTACGCGCCAGCCACGCTTTACTCCCCAGGAAAATTATTTAATTAATTCCTGGTACTCATTTCTGTTAGAGGCTGAGTAAACCCCAGGGCCTAGTGTGGCTGGAAGGATTAGGTCAACTGAAAAAAATCCAGTGACCTCATTGGGACTTGAACCCGCATAGCCCCTTAACCAACTACGCTACCGTGTGCCCCTCTGCATGAGTATAGCCAATAGATATTAGTAGATCCTTGGTCAAAGAGGTTCTGGCTCTAGCATTGAGGACAGGGCTGCTTTGAAGGGTCTTAATGGAAACAAGAGTTCATAGTGGACCCAGCAGAGGTCTGAATGATTGGGGAGACTGGAGGTTGTGCCCCCCCCCCTCCCCAAGTCAGTATTCAGTACCCAAGACTTGCCTACTTAAGGTTTACCCAAGGCATGGTACAGTACTTACCTTCAGTGCAACTGGCAGATGGTGATCCAAACTTCTATCTGTAATGAATTTAATTAAACTTGGTAAATAAATCTCAGTTCTCCCAAGAGCAAACTTGTGTTTTTTGTGAATTAGTACTTACAAATTGGCCAGTGTGTAACAAACTTTTTTGTCAGTGACATTTTAGTAAAAGCTGCAACTTTAAATCCAATAACAGATTAATTCAGAAAAATCAGGATCTTTTCTGTTGTATGAATGGACATTGGAAGTACGCATTCCTTTGTAGTTTTAAGTGCAAGCAACACACGTCATGAAGAAAGCAGTCTTCTGGGATGTGGCGCCATGTAAATGTGTTAACCGACGTTTTGGAGGAACATATCGCCTCCATCTTCAGGGTAGAAGGAAAGAAAAGAAAATGTGCAAGCAAAGAAACAGTGGGAGCAGGTGCAAGCAGACTTAGTCTGCTTAGTCTACCCTGAAGATGGAGGCGATACGTTCCTCCTAAATGTCGGTTAACACCACATCTACACGGTACCAGATCCCAGAAGACTGATTTCTTCATAGTTACCGCCATGAAAACGTCAAATCTTACAACACACATTATGTCTGAGAAAGGTTCAGCATTTGAACTTTTTTCATGCATGTAATATAATTCAGTATCAGCTTGTACATATTGAAATCTAAATGCTCTACTTGTATGTATATTGTGTGAAATATTATTAAAACATTTAAATCCTTTTCTTAGGTTGTAGAAATGTGCTACCAGCGAACAAAGAACTTTGACAAGCTTTCATTCTTGTACCTAATAACGGGGAATTTGGATAAGCTGCGCAAGATGATGAGGATTGCAGAAATAAGGAAGGACATATCCGGCCAATATCAGGGAGCCTTGTTCCTGGGTAATGTGTCGGAAAGAGTAAAAATTCTGGGGGTGAGTGTGCTTCTGATAAATTTCATGATTCTACAATGTCAGATTTTGGTACTTGGTGTCACAATACAGAGTTCAACCTCCAAGCCTAAGGAAAAGAATTAATTTTTTGCTCTGAGATTTACACCTTAATTTTTCCTTAACACAGAAATTCCATTTGTGAGTCATAGCCATGTAATTGTAAGACATTATTACATGAGGCACATCAACAGTTGTAGCCTCCATACTGTTGTTTGGGTAAGTATACAAACATGTAGCAAACATGGGGAAAATGAGAAGAACCGTATTTTAGTTTGGAAAGATGTAGGATTGATGGAATTAATGACAATACACTAATGGGAAAATAAATTGTATATTGTTGCTACATGTGTGTTGTACAACCATGAAACAATATAAAATGCAACAGAACATACCGTATTTACGCATGTATAGGCCGCTTGCGTGTATAGGCCGCAGCACAATTTTCAGACAGAAATTATAGAAAAAATAATTTTCTTGGAATATTATTTCAGGAGTAGAAATTATTCCAAAATTTGGCAATGTTTAACATTCCTAAGTTCGCAACTAGCGAAAATAATGGTACCGCTCGGAACAAAGGCATTGCGGGGGAGAGTTATAACATTTTCGCCTTTACTTGACTTGCCTGGTTAGTTCTGAGTGAAACATGGGTCGAGTAAGAGCAGGTTATACGTCTAAATTTAAACTTCAAGTGGTGCGTTACGCACAAGAACACGGAAATCGAGCAGCAGGGAGAAAATTCGACGTTGACGAAAAAAATGTGCGAAGATGATACTAACAAAAGATGCCCTTGAAAAAACGTCACAAAATCGACAATCTTTCCGCGGAAAGAAAGCTAAATTTCCAGAACTTCAAAATAAACTTTTGCGATATGTGCGTAATACACGGGCGGATGGATTTTCAGTGTCTGTGGAAATGATTCAATTTGAAGGCCTCAAAATAGCGGACAGAATGAAAATTCCTCGTAATGAATTTAAGGGAAGTTATGGATGGGCAAGGCGCTTTATGGCCCGACATGATCTTGTAATTCGGCGACGGACGTCAATAGCGCAGCGCCTTCCCGACACATACCAGGAGAAACTGCTTGCATTTCAAAAACATGTCCTGAAATTAAGAAAGACGCACAACTACACCATGGGAGCTATTGGAAATGTTGATGAAACTCCTGTGTTCTTTGAAATGCCGGGTGAAAGTACAGTGAACAAAGCAGGCGAAAAAACAGTGCATGTGCGGACTGCAGGAGCAGAAAAGCAGCGGTGTACCGTAATGCTTGGTATCACTGCTGATGGAAACAAACTACCACCATTTGTAATCTTCAAACGCAAAACATTGCCGAAAGAAAAGCTTCCACCGGGAATTTTGGTGAGAGTTCAAGAAAAAGGATGGATGACAGAAGAGCTCTATCTGGATTGGTTGAAATCAGTGTGGTTTCGGCGCCCAGGCGCACTTTTACGTCAGCGGTCAATGTTAGTGGTTGACAGTTTTCGAAGCCATTTAACTGAAAATGTGAAAGTGAAGATGAGGCAGGAGAAAAGTGATATGGTTGTGATACCAGGGGGGATGACTGGCATGTTACAACCACTTGACGTGTCAATAAACCGTCCTTTCAAGTCTCATTTGCGGCGCTTTTACCGGGACTGGAGATGCGGTTCCACGGAGATGACGCCGACTGGACGATTGAAGAAACCTTCATTAAGTCAAATGTGTGAGTGGATTGTGGCTGCATGGAACACCATACCAGAAGAAATGGTTTCCAAAAGTTTTAAAGTCACATCCATTTCCAACGCAATGGACGGGACTGAAGATGACGCTGTATGGCTGACATCACCTGACAGCGAAACTTCGAGCGAGAGCGACATCGACAGCAACGAGTCAAGCGATGAACAGTAATATGGTTCAATTACCGTGGACCAACTTCAGAAAGTGTCGCATAATTTATTCATGCGATGCAAAGCATGTTTGCAAGCAGAAGGGGGTCACTTTCAGCACCTGTTATAAAGCACGGTAAGTTTGTGTTATCTTTTTACAGTATTCTTATAAATGTGTGCATGTACAGAAACTGATGTAAGGGTATCAGCGACACGACTGCACTCTCGCTAGCGGGGAGGGGCACAGTAGTCGCGGAGAAACGTTCCATCTGCTCTACGCTGCTGCCCCGGTTTCCTCGATCTTTGAACACCCTGTATTACTAATTATGAATATATTTTTTTTTAAATGAAGTGTGATTTCGAATATTTCGAATATAAGCCACACCCCAGTTTTCCTCTTGAATTTTTGGCAAAAAATATGCGGCCTATACATGCGTAAATACGGTAATCTACATTGTCCATGTTTCTCATCTTTAACCCATTTTATGAAATATGATGGAAAATATATATTGTGTGGCTATGCCTTTGTAATGTTTCATTGGTGAAAATGAATCTTAAGAAAACTAATATCAGTGCAGTAAATTCTTCACAAGTATCTCTAAAGGGTTCTGATGATTGCATATAACACTCAAGATTACTGGGGTTTTGACTTTTCCCATCATCTGGTATTCTAAGAAACACAAAAGTACCCAACGTTTTGTAAACTGGATGTGTTTCTGGCCTTAGGTGAGGGCTGGGAGACACCTACTCTGTTGGGTCTGATAGAAAGGGCTAACCAATCAGTGATTGAGGTTAGCTCTTTCTGATGGACCCAACAGAGCAGGTGTCTTCTACTCCTCACCTGAGGACAGAAACACACCCAGTTTCTGAAGAATTGTATTCTTTTGTATTTTTTTTTGGAACACCAGACAATGAACAGAGTCCAAAAACCCAGTAATCCTGAGAAGTAAATGTTTATGTTTCATGCAGACAACACTCTTCATGCAACCAATAGGGGAAGATGTTTCTGTTGCCCATTGATTATGCCTGTGACAAGAATTACTGACTCCTGACATTTGTACATTATTGTAAAATCTCTCATGTTCAGTATAAGCTGTGTTATATTGGTATAGATTCAGCTTATGGAGTATAGTTCCAAATATTGCAGCAGTAATGATGACCTGTTAACAGGATTTACAGCTTAATATGGGCTCTAGACCATAGTGAGGCCTGATACACATGAAATTTTGTCTTGTCAGAGTTAAGGAAATGGAAAGTCAGCAGAAAAGTCTATATTAGATCCAACAAGTATTGAACTTGAAATCTTCGGAAGTGAAGACTAGCACTTTCTCCTAGACTGCAGAATATTTCATGGGTGAGGGAGGCAAGACAAAATTATATAGAATTATTGTATTACTGAAATTTTTGTCACAATCAGGCTGCCAATGTTACACATATAAATATGTGTATTTGTGTGTGCTTATGCTGTTTGTTACACATTTGTTGGTAGTGCTGATGAATTGGAAGTTTCTTTTTATTTTTATTTTAGAATTGTGACCAGCACTCACTAAGTTATCTGACTGCAGAGGTGCATGGACTTTCAGACCCACAGTCCACAGTGAAAGAGACTAACATTCCACCTGTAAGACCAAATGCCAAGCTTCTCAAACCCCCTGTACCAGTAATGCAGGCAGAGACGAACTGGCCCCTTCTTACAGTATCAAAGGTACACATTTTTCATAATTGATTTTATTATGTAGTGTGAACCATGTGATGCTCCACGTTACATAGATTGGAAATGTGGAGGTAGTAAGCAGGTTGCTGTAGTACATATGAGCCTGCACATAACATGTCATATCACCTTGTCAAACAGGACAGAACCACAAAGTTGTGACATTGCCATATATTTTGTATTATGATTTATTTGCATCACATGCTGTTGAACATTTAATTACATGATTGTCATTATTCATATGATTTGACAGGTGGCATTTATTACCTTGTATTGAGTAGACGTTTTGCCACTGTCTGAACCATCTGAATCTGGTATCATCAGGTTGACAATCAGTTCATGGCTTTGTCCTATACTTCCCCCGCTCCCCCTGCAAAATCCTCTTCCTGGAGGCTCCCCACACATCAGACACAGTATTTCCAAATTGTAGCATCAGTGCTGTCTGTGGATCAGGAGAGTATATTCTCTGGATGTCCCCAGTTTTAAAAGTGTTATTTCCTTTGGCAGCATACAGTTTCACATATGAGTTTAGGGGCATTGTATTTGCTGTGATAAACTCTGTGACTTTTTGCAATGCCATCCAGTTTATGATCTTTATTGTGTGATATATATTATCACAAACTGCAACAGTTCTTCACAGGTGAAGCATTTCTGCTAGACAGCCGTGCTGATATTTTCACAGTTTTTGCTGTTTGTGGTAGGAGGATTTTGTATTAAACCAGGATTTTCCTTCATTGCCTGTAAGTTAAACAGTGCTACTCAGTCTGGCATTTCCAGACATCAGTCATGCAGTCCTGATGCTTGGCATCATCATGAACTAAGTGATCACTGTCTGATTCCCATTTGAAATTGCCTTAAAACTACATCTCTGGATCTTATGTAAGACTTGAAACTTGTTCTCCTTGCCTTCAATTTTCAAAATTACAATAAAATGTGACTGAAAATAACACTCCACAAAATACTCTAAAGAAACACTTCAATTTCACCAAAAGAAGTTGTATGCTGCTAGTATAAATTGCAGGAGAACCTCCATATAGTGATGTACATTTATTTGTTCTGAATGAGCACATGACATTTGTTTGCCATTGCATATCAAAAGCCACACCCCCAAGTTACATGCAGGCATATATAGTGGTATGTACAAGGTGGTTCAAATATGACCAGGACTGATTTTTTTAAAAACCCTAATTGCCAAACACTTACTTGCACATGTCAGTCTTCAACATACTCCCCTCTGGAGACAACACATTTTTTCCAGTGTTCTGGAAGTATCCTGGTGCCCTTTTCAAAAAAGGCTTGTGGTTGGCGGCGTATCCACTCCCAAACAGTCTGGATGACGGCGTCATCGTCCACAAAATGTGTGCCTTGCAAGTCTGATTTGAGCCTTCCGAACAAGTGGAAATCACTTGGGGCCAAATCAGGACTGTACGGCGGATGTGTCAGAAGGTTCAGTTTCAATTTCTGGAGGGTTGCCATTCTTGTTTTGGCCGTATGGGGGCGTGCATTGTCTTGGAAGGAAGGCTACCCGCTTTCCACGTGTCTTCCACTTGGATCGGATCTTGTCCTTCACATCTGTTGCCAGGAGGTCTGAGTAATAAGCTGCATTGACTGTTCTGGCATCTGTCAGAAAGTCTGCATGGATAACCCCCTGCCAGTCCCAGAAGAACGTTGCCATCAGTTTTCCTGCCGAACGGCTCTTCCGTGCTCTCTTGGGTTTGGGAGAACTGGGATGCTGCCACTCGTGTAATGATTGCTGGGGTCACTGTAGACTTAAAAAATGCATCACCTTCATCTTCAAACTGCTGTAGGAGACGACTGGCAGCTTGCATGCACACCATTTTGTTCACGTCCGTCAAAGTGCATGGTACCCACTGTGCATTCACCTTGCAATAGTGCAGGTGGTATTTCATGATGTCTTCTACACTACCAACACTGATGGACAGCATTGCTCCAAGTTCCTTGATAGTGATATGCCTACTCTCACGAATAAGCACGTCTGCACTATCAAAGTTTGGATCAGTGACGGATGTTTGCGGCCGACAATCATGCGGTTCATTCCCCACGCGCTCTCTGCCCTCTCTGAAGCACTTACTCCACTCAAACACATGGGTCCGTGAGAGAGACTCTTCCCCATACTGCTGTTGGAGTCTGTGGTGAATTTCAGTTCTCTCCAAGGAATTTGATCACAGTGTGTTGTTCCACGCTCTGCAGTACCTTCTGTTCGCTCATCATCCTAGCAACTCCCAGACAGGACTGAACAGGTTCTAACCCGAACAGGAGGAGGGTGGAGGTTGTGGCTTCACTCTCTCAAGGTCACACAGTTGCTGCGCAGTGTGGCTTGTTTACACACAAATCAGTCCCCATCATATTTGAACCACCTGGTATTTGGTTCAGACCTGTGCCATGTTACCATCTATCCTGACTAAGCTCTTCTATTATTTTACTGTCTCCAGCAAATGTTGGGATGAAGGTAAGCATTAAAATCGTCTCTGTGCCTTAGTGTCGTGCTATGAAAATGTATGGATGAATGGAGGTAAGGCTCAATTTGTCTTAACTCCAACACTAGGTGGAGATGATTTGTCAGCACCATGCCTCAGCCACTTTACTGCTGAGGAAAGTATCCTCAGAACCCAGTGGATACGAGAGTGAGTGGGCCGCAAAGCCACTCAAAGACTGAGGCAAAGAGAAAGATTCCTTCCTGTGCTGGCAATTGAACGTCAGTTATCCCTAGTTGTTGGGATAGTACCAGAACATAGGCCACAATGGCCTAGTTCCAATTTCTTACTAACATTTATGATGATTTTCTAGTGTTAATTCCATGCTGTATAACATCTGCAGTTGAAACAGCATAATTGAATAATTCAGTAATTGCAGATCACAGTCTTCTGTAATGCTATGTGGTTTTGAGAGAACCCAGCATTTTGGAGGAATATATCACCCCCCTCTTGAAGGCCAAATAGTAAGCCAAGCAAGAAACCTGCAGAAGCAAGTGGTAATTCCTTCCGCTGCTTTCTTGCTCGGCTTATTCTTTGATGCTGAAGATGGAGGTGATATGTTCTTCCAAAATGTTAGGCCATCTGCACTAATCAGATTACAAGCCAGAAGACCTTTCTCCTATAAGAACCTCAGATCCAACATCATTCAGTAATTAACCAATGTGATGGTATTTATGATTTTGAAACCCACTCAGGGATTCTTTGAGGGTGCAGCAATGGCACGGGGGAAGAACAGTGCAGTGAGTACTGTACTGGTTCCAAATCCTGTAGAGGACACCACCCCAGAAGGCTGGGGAGTTGATGCTGAACTAGGACTGGATGAAGATGGTCTTGGTGCAGACGAGGAACGTGAACTTGGATCTGCTGAACCAGAAGGTGAAAGTTATTAATATAATATGTTTATATGTTTCTTAGACACATTTATATGTACAGACTGAAAAATGTAGAAGTAAAAATATTTTGCTTAATTAATGTCTTAATGGGTCTGCTCAGATATATTATTTATTCACTACTATCAATACATTCACCCATTTGCGTCATGAAATGTTTTCCTAGGAAGTGACCTTATCAACAGCAGATTTTTATCAAAATGAAGCAGAACTCTTTAAATGCACTACACATTTATAGTGGTTACAAATTTATCAGCCAGATATCAGTATGATATATAAGTATTTACACATATCCTGGTAACAGGAAAAGAACTTAATGGGTTCCAGATTTGATGAAGCTGTTTTATTGGATAATTTGTCTACAATTACAATTACTCTGAAATAATGTCTTCCAGATGATGCCACCTGGCTAGTCTGTCCTTTTCTGGTTCTTAGCTGAGCTGGTTTCTTCTGCCCTCAGCTCCTTTCACCTCTGTTCTGATCTGTTCTGTGTCCTCTTCTCAATTCTCCTCTGGTCTGATCTGGTCTGGTCTCATCTCATATATTCTACCGTCGGATGGACTCAAGGACACCTTCTTCAAGGGTTCCATTTCACATGTTCTGTGTAACAGTCGCTGGTGTATTTGTTGCTGTGGGAACTGCACTAGTTCTGGCTTTCAGTTCCATTGTAACGTCTGTTATGTATGCATTGTCGCGTGAAACATGCATAAATGGTTGCCTAGCAAAATGAACAACTCCCTGTCCAGCTCCACTATTCCAGCTTTTAGGCAGTGTTTACTGAGCGTTGCTCAGCAGTGGTATATTCCAACTTGTTGTCCCAGCCACGTGTTTTAACACACTTTTGTCTAGCAATGAACACCCGCTCTGTCTCCAAGATATTCCGGCTTTTTGGTGGCATGCCACAGTATTGTAGGAGGCCATGGTAGAGCAAAGAAAGCAGCTGCAACTTGCTAAAAAAACAGACATGAATTAACATACCCTTCATGCATATATGTGCTGTTCTTGGAACAAGACAGTTTGTGTTACACCCACGAGTTAAATAAATTTAAGCAAAACTCTAAAACTAAATTCAAACAAACTCATCCTTGTAAGATTTGAGGTTTTCACAGCAATGACTATGAAGAATACTGTCTTGTGGTATGTATTTATGTTTTTTATATTCTTTGCCTTTTTTTCATATCTGGACTGGTGAAGATGTTTGATCAGTGTCTGAATATGCCCATAGGCACTATGTCTGATGTAACAGTTTTCATTAGTTTAACTAAGATAATCAGAGAAGGATCAACCATTTGTTTGTAGCAGTAAATTGGTTAAATACCATTAATGTTCGGTTTTATCAAATGAAAACTTATCTTGAGAAAATTAACTCTGTTTGACCTAAGATGTTGCTACATGTACAGTTGTTGATCCAGGTGGTGGTTGGGATGTGGGAGATGAGGATCTGGTGCTGCCCCCTGAATTGGAGAATTCAGTTGTACCAGGGGCAGATGATGGTTACTTTGTTCCACCAACAAAGGGACTCTCTCAGCTGCAGGTGTGGGTGAACAACTCACAGCTACCTGTTGATCATATCCTTGCTGGATCATTTGAGTCTGCGTTCAGGTTGCTTCATGAACAAGTAAGTAGTGTTCTGGTCCTCAGATAGACACTAGCTACACAGTGACTTCATTATAATATTGAATATTACTTTTCCTTGGTATTTAATTAGGATACATACCAGTTCCAGGCATGTAATGGTTATAATTACTGTCTTTGCTTTAGCTCCTTAGGACAGTATGTATATGGTATGGGGCATGCCAGTTCTCAGATGTATTTGTTGCGTTTCTGATACTCTTTAGTACATGTGGCTGTAAATCATATTGCGATGTGTTGGGTGTTTGTAATGAGTGACAAATAACTTCACGCCGTTTTGGATGTAGTGAATTTATTGCACACTCACTCTTACACTTACACAATTTACAGTGTCCCAATTACTGCCATCTGCGGTAGTAACTTTCTGTGTTCAACTGTCTTCAATCCATTCACTTGATACAACTTAACAACAACTTGTGGCTGCTGGACTTCCAACTCATACTGAATACTCCTACTCTCTGAAGGCTAAAAACTGACTGTTAATGCTCAGCTAACTCAGCGAATGCTAGACTTCCACTGGACTCCTTAGGCATTCAGTTTCTCTTATAAACCCTCAGCCAGACAGCGGAAAATGCACCTTGCTTCCCTGTTACGTAATTGCCATGTTTACCGTTTGCCTAGCAATAGTCGCTGCACGGACTCACCTGTTGCGTGACATCACAGCCTAGCGGGGAGGGGTGTTTACCGAGCGTTGCGTAGTGATGGAAGGAGTGGGGGTATGCGATGTCCACAGAATTCACATGACCCCTACTTCCTGTTGCGCCATCCACGTTACAATATGTATAATATTAGTGATATTGAAAGTATATGCTTTGTGGATAAGAGTAAATGAAAAGTTTTAAATATTAATCAGCATTTACTGAGGTTTACATCTATTCTGGTTTGAAACTTCAGGCTTTTCCCACCAGACAGCAGTTTTTGTTTTGTAAGGAGAAGAGTATGATTCTTTTTATTCATAGCTTAAAATAAGTAATCCAGATTTATACTTTTTGGAACAATTCACCTGAAGTATCCTTACTGTAGGGCCACGCCATAACTCAAGCGGTTAATCGCTGGCTTCCCACCGCAGCAGCCCAGGTTCGATCCCGGGTCTGGTCAAGTGGGATTTATGGTGGACAAAGTGACACTGGGGCAGGTTTTCTCTGAGTACTTCGGTTTCCCCTGCCAATCTTCATTCCACTAATTGCTCCACAATCACCCTCGCATGGGGCTGGTACAGTAGGCCAGAAGTGGCCGCAGTACAAGGGACTTAGTCCCACCGCACTAGCAATAAAAAAACAATCCTTACTGTAGAATGTTCTAGAGCACTTGTTCATGTGAAGTATTTTAGCCTATCCCTCTTGAACTTTTAGTGACAGACACATGAAAATAGGAAACTAATGTTTTCTAAAATCTACACATTTGCAGTCTCATTTTCTCTTACAGTGCACAGTCTTGTAGCACGTAAGACTAACATGTTCCTTCCATGTACAGATAATAACCCTTCCTCATAACAGCAGATGACATGTGAGCTTCAGGTTGTGTGTGACAGTCTCTGGACATATGAGCATCTAACTTGAAGACAATGTTGCAAATATACCTACTTCAAGCAATGGTAAAATGAGTGATAATGTATAATGTCACACTCTTACTGACTTAACTAATGTGGTAACTTCCTCTTTTAGGTTGGTGTGGTGGATTTCAGGCCATACCGTACACTTTTTCTCAGTATATTTTCTAGTTCACGTACATCATACACAGCTCTCCCATCCCTTTCACCACTATATTGCTACCCGCACCGCAACTGGAAGGATGCAGGTCCTAAAGGTGGAAAACCAGCCATTGGTCTCAAACTGGCAGACCTGGTTCAAAGGTTACAGGTAACATAGTGATGTTTTTTAGTATCAGCAGTAAGAATATGTTACTTTTTATATTTCCAACCCTTTTTAGGATTTCCAGTGTCTACTTACTAGTCAGTTTATAATTCATAAAATGCTGTAGGTATTCTTGTGGTGCCCATTCTCTGCACATGGTCTTTCCTTTCCTTAGTGGTTCCCCAATATCCTGTTATGCTTAGGAATCACATCTCATTTGTTTGGAGTTTGTGTTTAACTTTTTCTATCATTATATGATTTTTTATGACAGTAAAGATTTTACTGCCTCACAAAGTAGTTATTTTAATTAAAAAATAGTTTATTGATCAATTTTGACAATATTACTTGTATTTTTATGTATGATCTGGCATAACCCAGACTATAAAATGAATAGATTTGATTCCCAACAGGAGGAGGGATTTTTCTTTCCATCACCGGAGGCTCACTCAGCCTCCAGTGCTCTTTCTGTGGGTGTAAATTTTGCTGTTCACTTCCACCTAGTATTGAGATCTAGAATGCATGGAATTTTACCGTGGCTTCTCCTGTATGCCTTCACTGTACAGTGCTTAGGCACAGGGGCAGCTCTTCCTTTACTTCAGAATTTTTTATGTGGTATACTTACAGGCACAGTTATGTCAAATCATTAAATTATCATAACTGAGGTTTTTTATTTTCTCATGGCCTGTTAGCTTTGTATTAAAATCCATTTTTAAAATCTAATTTTGGTCCAAATTTAGTGACACTTGACTGCCACTGTACATGACGGCTTAATTTAATTTTTAGAAAACTTTTTTGTTGAGTATTAAGTGACCTGATAAGTGTATTATGATATTATGATGTCTTATGGTGTAGAAGTGTACTATGCAGTTCCTTGTTGCTGTAGGTTTGTTACCAGCTGACAACAGGTGGGAAGTTCAGTGAAGCTATTGAGAAGTTACATGCCCTGGTTCTGAGCATTACGCTCCTGGTTGTAGAAACTCGTCAGGAAATTACAGAGGCACAGCAGCTGCTTCATATCTGCAAAGAATACATTCTAGGTACTTATATATCTGTCGAGATTACCATACTAATTTTTTTGTGTACCCATTTATTGCAAATTTTATATTCAGAACTGAGAAAGTTATTTGGTGGACATTACATCCAAACACACATATCTCTCGTGAATGTTAATGTAGTGGTCAGCACTCTTGCTTTTTACCCTTCTGGAGGTCCTAAGCTCAAGCTTTCCCCCCAGACTGGCAATCTTAGCTGAGGTCTTCATTGTTTATCTCAGTTGCTTCAAACAGATGGTATGACAGTTTTTTAAATAGGCCATTGTCTCTTCTATGTCTGTTGCAGTTATTCATGCACAGTCATTGTCTCATTTTATGCTGTATAACATCTGCACATGATAAAGCATTATTAAAGAAATGAAGACTTCACATATTTTGGGTGGTTGTGGTTGTAATGATAAGGAACGTGACAAGAATAAAGCTGGCTCTACTCTCGTGTTTTCATTACTGCTTTATATTGGTTTAGTCCATTTCAGATATGCACTGAAACAATACATTAATAACTGATACATCACATAATGAAGCTTGCTTGTGATGGTAGGCACTAGTAGCCTGCATTGAATAATCTCAAGAACTGGCAAACGTGAAACACAGTAAGTTGAATTAAAGAAACTGTGCTTCCTTACAAAAAAAAAAACTGTATAACTCATCTGGAAAAAAAACTGGATACTCTGAATTTTGTTGTATGTGGAGGAGTTCCTTATAGAAGCGTTTGTTAACATATTTTGACACATTCTTTGTGGGAAGGCAGCTTCCTGCTTATGTAGCTCTTGCAGTAGCCAGCCACAGCACAGGAAATTGATTTTTGCACCAGAGCATATTTGGACACATGTAGTTCATTTATTTATAGATATCAGTATCTGATGGCTGTGTATGAAATTTAAATGTTAAGCTTTATCATCTCAAATGGAACAGGAACAAAGAAGATATTTAAAATAAAAATTAAAGAATACACATTGCAATGTGCACTGCTTCAAAGTGGCTGGCTGTTATAAGTAGGAAGGCTCCAACTATCCAGCTGTAAATGTGCTAATGTGTATGTCCTCTTCTTCAGTAGTTGACAGTCCTAGGTACAATAATGCTACAAAGATCTAAGAAGGTGAGAATACTCTTTTACAGTCTGGTTTATTTATAATCATTGTATGGTTTTCACTGTAATTGTAGGACTGAAAATGGAGACAGCAAGAAAGGAATTGCCTAAAGCCACTTTAGAGGATCAAAAACGCCTGTGTGAGATGGCAGCTTATTTTACACACTGCAACCTCCAGCCTGTACATCAGATCCTTACTCTCCGCACAGCATTAAACCTTTTCTTCAAACTGAAGAATTACAAGACTGCAGCATCATTTGCGCGGCGCTTGTTGGAACAAGGTCCTCGCCAGGAAGTGGCCCAGCAAGCTAGGAAAATACTGCAGGTAGGACATTTAATGCTGTATTCAGCTATTGTACATAGTGGTTTGGTTATTAATGGCTAAAAATGTTCAGAGTTCAAAGATGACTTATTCCAGATAAGTGCCAGGTCAGAAGTGAAGTCACAGCTAAGGACTGGGTACAGTGTCACTGGTCTTCCATCACACAGAACAGCTGATCACATTTTGCCTTCATCAAAATGGTGAACCATCAATATCACAAAAAGTTATTATATCCAAACCTCGGTGTTCAAGTCCAGGCATTTGTGGTTCACTGCCATAATTAAAGATGATTGTAAATTATGATACCACTATTATGTTGGATGTTGGGCATTGTCCATTGTCTGAGGCATATTTGATGTACCTGGTGTTTAAGTAGTTGGATCTGTTCTCATTTTAAGGTGACTAGTTGCCATTATACAGACACTGTATTTTTATATATATCTTATAAGAAGTGACAGCAGTTGCAGTAGAACCCCAGGACCTTTTGAATACTAGGCCAATATGCTAATTACTGGACCACCAGAACTAACCTCCAGAACAGTGGACATTGTCCAAAATAATACTGGTTTAATGAATCTACCACTACCACAAGTTTTTAGAATAGTGGTTTTTGACATGATGTGCTCCTTTGGTTTTCACTGTGTCCCTGTCCATCACTTTTTTTGATTGAAGTAAGTTTAATCATTTTTACTCATATATACTATATTGTTCACAGTCAACTAGCTTGAAATTATTTCACCCAGTATATCTGGTGCATATGGGGAAGACAGAGATATGCATGTAGAGGTGCTGTAATTTTCTTAATATTAGAATGGTTTGTTGATTTTAATTTTATTTTTCTTTTGTCTTGATGTGTGTTCGCCTTAACATAGAACTAATTATTTTTAACTATTTATGGTTGGAGTGAAATAATACTGTGCAGAATTTGTCATGTAATGAAGTAGAGCACTGCACTTGTGTTATGAATTTTTTCATGTTTTTTTTTTTTGGCCATTCATAATTATGTACTGTCTTATGTAGACTGTGGTTTGTGTATGTATGGTTGATTATTTTGTGTGGCATATTATGTTTGGGACAGAAGTTCATATGGAGTTGAGTCTGATCTCTTTTACCTTCATTCTAGGCCTGTGATAAGAATCTTGTAGATGAACATCAACTGCAGTATGATGAGCACAACCCATTTGCAATTTGTGGGCGGACATATCGTCCCATCTATCGTGGGAAAGCAGAGGAGAAGTGCCCACTATGTGGAGCAAGTTACATGCCCCAATTCAAGGGAACAGTGTGTGCAATATGTATGGTAGCTGAAGTTGGTAAAGACACAGTTGGACTGCGCATCAGCCCTCTTCAATTTCGTTAATCCTGTGTAATCATTAGTATCTGTTGGTACTATGGCAACACTGATGGAGTCTTGACAACTGAAAATACTCCAGATTTGGTTTATTTTATACTTAATGCAGATTCAAATTAATTTCTATGAATTCAGCAATGAAAAACAACCTGCTAATGTTGTCATGTATGTATGCACACAGTATTGTTGTTCTGGTTGAGTTTTTGATTAAATTTGACATTCTTGTAAGCCCTTACTGAAATTTAAATTAAATATACATGCAGTAAAGTTGCAAGGTTAGACTAATGTTATATGCTTGGACTTATCATGGATATCAACAGGGACATTAGTAATAAAATAGCAGTGGACCCCAGAGCCTCATTTTCTATAATCGCTTATGTTAAAAAACCACAGAAAAACAATGTTGTGTTATGAATTTTTTCATGCCTTTGTATGATGAAGATCTCTTTAACCCCTTTGCTGCGATATTTGACTGAAGTGGAACAAGCATCCATTACTCTATAGTGTGACATTCATCTTTAGTCCACATTAAGAATAATCTTCTTGCACTGTATCATTCAGCTTCACTCACTGGACTATGAAAATGGATTTCATTGCATTTTTTCTTCATATTTTTACCTCAAAATTGCATTATCTTAGGAAAATAGCAAGAAAATAATATGCAGTGAAAGGGTTAACAGAGGCCATTTTATAACAAAGAAAATCTTGTAGGATTTGACATTCTCACAGTGGTGGTTACAACCAATTCTGTCTTCTGGGATATAACACCGAGTAGTCCACTTAAAGTAAACTGATGTTTTGGAGAATCATGTCGCCTCCATCTTCGGGGCAAAGAATGAGCCAGGTAAGAAACCAGTACCTTTTAAAAAATATTGTTCTCATGCATTAATGTAGGCTAACATCCATATAATGAATAGTAAGGTATGTCCAACTGTTTTTGAGCCCTCTGAGGCTACTGTGTGGAGGTCTTATTGCGTGTGTTGTGCATTACTTTTTGTTCACTGTTTGTAGCGAGTGCATGATGAGGTGAAGTTTGTCTGATGTTTCATTTCCAAAGCTACTGAAATGTGTTTGAGAGCTCACACTAAAATAAAATCCTCACTTCATAATAAAACTTCTCAAACATAACTTAATGTACAAAAAAAGCAGATATAAAACTTAAGTAGTGTGTTGAAAAGAGAATTTGACTGTATGCAGTGAAGTATCTCTACTATTAATATACTGTCAATAACAAAATTGTATATGCAATACAACACTAGCATCCCTACTAAAGATTAATGCAGATTTCCTGTTGATGATGAAACATAAACCAGTTTAGAGGTACAATTCACAGATATGTCACCGATCAAATTTCAGATTGTTAACTTTTTGTGTGTCTGATTCAGTCTGAGTTTTAAGTTCAATAAAACCAGCAACTGTTACTATCCAGCAATATGCCAGAAGAAAGAACCCTTGTTGAATAGGCATTCATACTGACTTTGACTCACAAATTTTATTAAATTTGAATCCTGAAGGTTCATATGAAGCTGAAGTGTAAACTCAGTTTTCAGATTTATATTTGAAGATTTTGTTGAAATTTAATGTTGACACTTCATAGTCAGTTCCTCACTCAAAATTACACTGTTTTGGCCATTTATTCAGGTACAGTGTGTCACTATTTGTACGTGAAAATTAATTTTTAATACATAATTAAATATGCACCAGACAGAATCTTCAGAACAGAAATATACATCTTAGGTTATACATATAGCTTCAGTTTCAGGATAATTATGATGATCCACTTATGAGCAAACAGTTGCCTCAATATTTATCTGAAACTGACGGTAAGACCATCTGCCCTCCCCCAGGACAGTTCTTCACACTCTGAAGTGTCATCTTTTGTAGAGATGCAGGATTCAATCTGTGAGCAGTAAAATCCACATACAGATCTAATTGGGGATGGAACTCATGACCCCCTATGAATGATAATGAATTATCTTACCTCAGACTCACCGTTTAAGGTAGTGTTTTTAAAGATCATTTAATCCCTTGAAGATTCATGGCACCCTGCCTGCCTTTGCGGTTGCATTTATACGACAGCAAGTCCTTCCTCTTGCAGTATGATTACAGAATATATCTTAATTTTAGATCTTCTATGGCATTTATTTATAAAGAAAATTCTTTCCTTTATCAAAGCATGGCATAAATACCTAAATCTGCTTATGACAAGATTATAATACTGGAAGAGTCTGAGGTGCTGACTTAATGTCTGAAAAGCTATGTTAAATAAGGCAAACAGAATGAGATATTTCATGTTTATGGCATTATGGAATTAAATGGAAATTAATTTCTAAAATAATTATATAATATCTAAGATATATTTTCTCAATTCACATGTAAACAAAAATGTTCCTTGCATCTACAGATCATAGAATTTAATAACACACTATTCTTGCACTGTATTACAAAACATGTAGTAATGAGTATGACTGCTATTGCCTACAGCAGTTTACTTCAATATAAATTTACTACTGCACTAGCGGAAAAATTTGCATAGTTCGTCATCTTCCAACATTGACTTGTGCAATTTGTCTGTGCCATGAAAGTGCATACATTATTATTGAGTCTGTGGAAAACACTTCTTTGTGTTAGCCTACATAAATAATTCAAAGCTTTGCATAAGTGTAAATACCACAGATCAATATATATGATGTACAAACAATTTTATTTCATGTCGCGATTAGGCATGCTAATTAAGAGAACTTCAGCCAACCACACAAGAACATCTTTCACACACCCCATTCTAAATACAGATGGGATGGGAGGGGAACACTAATCTTTTTTATCTTTCTTGTCCGCTTCATGAACTGAAGTCTTTATTTCATGATAGCTCGTAGAACTCGAATCCGGTTTGCCAGTGTTTTGAAATGCAAAGGAAACCAAATCTCTCTTCATAGCATAAGCATCCTCTCCATCAGCATAGTACTTTGGTTCAATTTCTGAGATACTGCAACACAAAATTATACTGTAAGACTTAATGTACTTTTATCATACATGACATTATTTGTCACATTCACTGCAAAAACTGAGCACATGCCATATTCACTTAACTAAAATTTTATGTCTGGAAGTTGTGGTGCATAAAGTCTACAATTACTACTCTCCAAAGCATAATTATGCATGCTAAATTAAGGTTAGGAAAATTATGGCAGGAGCATAGTGTGAAATCCTGATTAGGTGTTCCTACATTTAGTGAAGAGTTTTCCCGGTCTTGGCTGAAGGTTATTATAAATAGTGTATTATTTTCGTTCTGTATTTAGCAAATAACCTGGATTTAAAGTAATAATGCTTAGACCTTCCAGAACTTGTTTGTCAGTTTTGTGCAACTGTGGTCAAAACAACAACTGATATTCTCTGCCAGAAATCAAGACTGTCATATGATTGACTGAATATAGATAGGGTTTGGATTGGTAACTGGATTTACTGACCACTTACAGATCATAACTACAAGTACGAGGGGCGTTCAAGTTCTAAGGTCTCCGATTTTTTTTCTCAGGACTGGGAGCAGGTAGATCATGCAGTTTCGTTTAAAATACATGTGCACTCTTTGTGAATGCGTGACAGAGATGGCAGAACTCTAGTGGTAGCGGCGAGTGTGAGGAGTGTTTTTGATACTTAAAATGGCGACGTTTTCGTTACAAGAACAGCGAGTAATCATTCGTTTTCTCCACTTGCGTGGTGTGACACCCATTGAAATTCATCGCCAGTTGAGTGAGATGTGTGGTGATGGTGTATGTGAAAAATGCGCGTTCGTGGGCACGACAGTTCAAAGAAGGCCGAATGTCGTGTGACAACGAACCAAAACAATCTCGGCCTCGCACCAGCCGGTCTGACAACATGGTCGAGCGAGTTGAGAAAGTTGTTTTGGAGGATCGCCGATTGAGTGTGGAAAACATCGCCCCCAAAGTTGGCATTTCCGTGGGATCTGTGCACATAACCTGCATTAGGACCTGCGAATGCGGAAAGTGTCCTCCAGGTGGGTTCCACGAATTTTGGCGGATGACCACAAGGCTGCACGCATGGCAATGATGAAGGCATGAATGGGACTTTCTTTTCATCAACTGTGACAATGGATGAGACATGGATGCCGTTTTTCAATCCGCTATTGCATCAGCAATTTTCCAGTGGTCAAAACAGACTCCTACAGAAGCGTTCGCAGCGGCTATGGAATCATGGCGTCGACGTTGTGAAAAATGTGTACGGCTGCAGGGAGATTACGTTGAAAAGTGACAGAAGTTTCAAATTTTTTGTATGATTATTGTGTGAGAAAAAAAATCGGAGACCTTAGAACTTGAATGCACAACGTACAGGGTGAATCGTATAGAACCAGCCCGATGAATTTGCTACTAATTCCGCAGGTGATGCATATAACCGCTCACAATTACGACATAACCTGTGGCCCATGCTGAGTCGAATGGTGTGTGCATGATCCGGCTAGTGGCAGCCCTTATGCTGCAAGGTCAAGGACAATCCTGAAACGTGTCTGCAGTGCGCAGGCGACAGTCATGGAGTACACAGTTGAACAGCGCATGTTTCTCGTGCGCACGTACTGGGTGACAGGCTTGATTGTGAACACACAACTGCAATTCAGAAGGAAGTTTGGAGTTCGCAAGAAGCCAGCAACATCGACTATACAGTCCTTGGCTCAGAAATTGGAAAGGACGGACACTTTTAAGTGAACGTGGTAAAAACTGCCCGGAAATGCCAGAATTTCTTCTGGCAATTGCAATTGTGTGGGACAGGTTACTGCAGTCTCCCAAGAAATCATTACGACGTGTAAGCCAAGAAACCGGGTATTTTTATTCAACGTATCAACAGGCTGCAAAGAAAGCGAATCTTTGTCCCTACAAAATCACCAGTGTTCAGGAATTGGGTGATGTTGATAAAGATAAACAGGTACAGTACTGTTTATGGTTTCGGGAATTGGTGCACAATAATCCCAGAATTTTGGATATCACTTGGTTTAGTGATGAAGCATGGTTCCACCTATCAGGATATGTAAACGCACAAAATTCCAGGATCTGGGCGTCTGAAAACCCACATGAGATTGCTGAACAACCACTGCACCCACAAAAAGTGGATGTGTGGTGCGCCATTTCTGGTTTACAAATCATTGGACCAATCTTCTTCAACACGACCGTGGACAGCACCTTACACTGCCGTATTTTTTACGATTTCGTGCAGCAGCTGGATGATGTGGAACTTACACAGGGTTATTTTCAGCACGATTCAGCGATTCAAGGTAAAGTCCTGTGCTTAATTAATTAAGCATATAAAAATGTATTGGGGGTGTGGAGGTATAGTGTCACCATTCTTGACCTATACACAAAATCTAAAAGGCTTCATCATTCTACTGTGATGTGTTAGAGAATCCAGGGCCACTCTTTAATACTTACGTGAATTTAAGTGTGTTTGTATATAAATTCAGTGCTGCCCTGTTGCTCTTGCGCACATGAAGGGATACATACTTTGCGTTGAAGCATTCTACCATCGATCTAGATGCTTGGTCCATCAATTTTTGAGCTAAACCCAATCTCCTGCAGAAGTGAAATGTATCACCAATGAATAAACCTGTTTCCATGCAGTTCATGTTATAAAAAAGTATTTATTAATTAGGGTGCTGATACTGAGCTTAAATGTGCTGCATCGTTTTGATTTAAAAGTGTTTTATATGCATAACAGTAGTCTATGAAGTGATAATAGTAATGAAATTTTATTTACCCCTCTTTTGTAATTTTATCAGCCTGTACCTCAACATTTTTCATATTTCATTCTACATATAATTTTACAATAATATATAGTTTATTGTGTCTTAAGATATTAAACTACACTGTACAGTGCTATCATATGGAAAAGATGGAGGAACACTGTGACATGCATTTAAAGGGTCAACAAAATTTCATCACACGTTCTCTGCTAAAGGTGGTAACAGCTGCTGAAATGAACATACTCTCCTGGTATTGAAGATAGCTCAAAAGCTCAGTCTTGTTGCTTAACAAACTAATCTCTTTCAAATTTTGTAAATTTCAGATTTCTTTTTGACTTGACTTTTGACAACATGTCTGAGTAGCAAAAAGGATCGTATGAGTCCACAGTCCAAAGCACACATTTTTCTTTATATGAAGCAAAGTACAATTTGCCTAGATACATTTTTACTTACCTATGGGAGCGTTTCACAGCAAGAGATGTGATATGACCATGAGGGTCATCTTCACTGTCTTCTTCCATTTTAGCTAAAACATATCTGAAAAGGTATGAGTCACATCTAAAAGTACTATAATAACAACTGTATCCGGTATCTTACAATTAATATGTGCATCTGTGATACAGAATTCATCATGACCCAGATAAACACATGATAGATAACATATCGTCACATGTTGGGTGTATAACGCGACAAATAACTTCATGCTGTTCTGGATCTAGCGAATTTATTCCACACTCACTCTTACACTTATACAATTCACAGTTTCACAACTACTGTCATCTGCAGTATTACAGTTACTACTCCAGTGAATGCTAGACTGCAACTGACCGGTTACTCTCCCTCTAGTAACTCGCTGAATACTCACTACTCCCTACTCTAGTAACTTCCACACTGACAACACAGAAAACAGTTACGTCAGCTTTCACTGTTTCGTAACATCATGTTTACAAGCATTGCTGGGGAACACTGCCAAGAGTCGTTTACTGCTGTGCAGTAACTGCAGTGTCCCCTGTTATGTCAGTGCAGGAGGCAACCGAGCATTGCATGATAGTGGAAGGGGTGGGGGTATGTGATCAAATTAATCACATATATCCACTGTTTTGGACTGCCACATGCAACTGTTCCAAATGTGAAGGAGACAAATGTGGTTCAGTTCCAAAGAGTGCCCTGATGGCATTCTGCCTAACTACAAATAAAAATGTTTGTTCTAATTTGAGTATTATATCCACAGATGTTGTCGGCTGGCAAACAGTGCAGCTACATCACAACACTGTGACAACAAATGATGCATTTTATTCTAACAACATACCCACTTGTTGACTAAAATGTACTGCGCTGGATGATGTATTCAGTTCCCAGCAAGAGCAGGATTCTCTTTTTGCCATCATATGCAGACTGGGAGTAACCCAGCATCTTATCCAGTGCACATCAAAAGCTCTTTCCTGATGATAAAGTGGTCACAGAATGGAACCCTTGCTGGTACCAAGGTTAAAAATGAAATCGACCTGCATTAGACTTTTCCATTATGCATTCATGGCATGGTGACTTACATGCAGGGAACAACTTTACATTTGCAACATTACCTACAGACTCTGAAAGAGCAACTGAAAACTCTTAATAAGCAGCTGTACCCCATGTAATACTGCAAATGCAATTCTGGAAGTGATGGTTTGATTCCCTGCAGTGCCAAGAGATTTTCCTGTTTTCCACAGTGTCCAGACCAGTTCTGGAGCCCGTCCAGCCCCCTATCTGATGGATACTGGGCTCCTTCTCCAGGTCATGAAGCCAATCACTCATGTCAACCTAATGCCAAGGTCAAGGATGGTGGAGCTATACCTCCCCCATACATCTTCATGGTACTTAATTAATTAAACACAAGGACAACTTTACTTATGGGCTGGTGCTCACTTTCTGAGTAACTGTCCGCTTTCTTTTAGAAGGTGGCACAAAGAGCTGCTTGCCTTGCCTGAAGCATTTCTTTGTAACAAGATACATCACAAATGCCTCTCATCACTTCAGTGCTGTATTCAAAGTTTGGGTAATTTTCGTCTACAATATCCATAGCATCATTGATCTGATTCATGAAACCTACCAATGTACCTGCACTTAAATTTCTTTCCACATCTTCATTATTCTCAACTGTGGAATTCTGGGTTCTAGTTCAAACAGCTCTTCATATTCTTATAAAGTGCATTATAATTAATCTACATTATATGGTGCAGCAATAAAACTTACCCAACTATATTACCCCTCTCATCCTCAGCTACATAACTCAACTGTGGCCATGAGAGGCCATGATAAAAATAATATTTCATCTGGTAGTTTTCAGGTAAGCACAGCAGATTGCAGTGCTGCATATTCATTAAGTCTTCTGGCTACAGAAAAAAAATACCTTATCATAACAGCAAATCACCTATTATCTTTCACACAGATTTGGGTGAACAAATGCTAACTTGGTTCAACAGTCACAAGAATATCCATCATCAGGTGCCATAATGTCTCATACTAAATGAGAAAAATTATATGTAACATTAAAATATTCATAGAACTGTTCACTTACTGTTTGATAATGACATATCTCAGCCCATACAAGGCTGTCACCAGGTATAAGTTTGTATCTGAAATTAATAGTGTGACGACTCACACAGTTACCTGATGACGGCCTTGGATAGGCTGAAACATGGTGTATGAATAGTGAGTCAAGTGACTGGAATGTGATAGGATGTCACT
Source organism: Cryptotermes secundus (assembly GCF_002891405.2). Lineage (NCBI taxonomy): Eukaryota > Metazoa > Arthropoda > Insecta > Blattodea > Kalotermitidae > Cryptotermes > Cryptotermes secundus. Next base: position 206,702 of record NW_019721800.1, on the reverse strand, counting down.
AGTCATGCACCCATCAATACTGTACAAAAAGTTGCATTAATAAGTGAAGCAGTACAAAGTACACAGACATATCAAGCAACCTGCAGACACGACACAAGATCATAGATGGTGTTAAATACTGGTTAGTTATTTTCAGACATCACATTATGTACATGATATTCTTCCCCTCTACTGGTAGCCCGATTATTTCATAGTGCTTCGTTCATGTTTCACCAAATAACTAATTACAATTCAAATTCTGTGACGTTTTGTAAGTCTCAATGTCCTTCGTTAGATTTACTCGCAGTCACCCATCATACTCAAGTCTGTTTTGTATTATTACACTTTTAACAACTAATTTTAAAAATTGTCTAAACTGAAACACTAGTCGGGAATTCTTTTGTCGTGGGTTACTTAAAGACGTTGTTCCAGTACCGAGCCTCTGTAACGTCGAATAAATCCATCAAACAGGGCTGAGTTTCGCATATGCTGAAAATGGACTCGCGTAGAAAGGGGAATCCGCTACACGATTTACTGCTACCCCATTATACAATGTGAGGTTAAGGGCACACAGGATATGCTAGAAGTCTGCCATATTTTCTTCACATTCGAAAGACAGTTTATGCAATTGGAGCGTCTAATAACATCACACATACCTTTGCGCATCTAATATTCATTTCCTGGATGTAGTGATAAACTACTTTCTATCAAAATGCTTGTATAAACAATGCGCTTGACGGAAAAACACTACCGCCGGAAAAACAAATGCTCCACCACAGAGCTAAACGATGTTGGCAGCCTTGGTAGCCGAAGACAGCTTAAAATTTCCCTCTCCACAGAATCCAGCTTTCTGAAATTTTCCACACGACCTTTCGGGTACTGCCTCCTGTTCACAACCCGCTCGCTTTGCTATGGAGGAAAGAGCCCACCACAATCATTGGATACGAGGATTGGTGGGCCCCAGAGCCTGCATGGATGGTGTGGAAAGGAAGTCTCTTTCCCCTACTGGGGCTGGGAGGGATGCATGGGATGTACGTGTGCTGTAACAAGATCAAGATCACGCGGCAAAACCAGAACTTTGTAGTCAACAAACGATGCGAATGGACGTGAAGTCAAGGGTCTCGAAAACACGGGCAACTCCTGATGTAAGAATATGCTATTTATTATAGTTGTTCCATAGAAAATTCCTAATTAAATTCATTGTTTGTTTAAGGAGTGAGAACGTCTTAATTCAATATTTTATCAGTGCTTCGTTCATAAAATATCGAATTCTAAATGTAAAAATACTTCCTAATCGTGCAACTAGGGAAACATAATTTTGATTCGCTGCAATTTGCTACTGTTTCAGAAGCTCTTTTAGTATTCTGGGAAATTTTAATTTTTCTAGAAAATGTTTTGTCTGGTTCCCAGGACAGGGCAGTAGTTTATTTCTCTTTCAGTTGTATAATTTAACCATTATATCTCGAACACGCTACTTAATCGTGGATACTGTGTGCAGTCTATGTTTCTTACGATATCAGATGTTCCAGAGCAGAGTGTGTGATGTGCGTTTCACATGACGGGGAAGATAAGCATGTGAAATGGGCCTAGAAATATTTCGGTAAGTCTTATACCGACATTCATTTATTTAAACAGACGGTGACATTCTGAATACAACTTATGTTGCAGTGGATGTATATATATACTTCAAATAGATGCATTTCTTAGCGTCCGAGATCAAACAGGCGTCTCAGACCACCGGATCATTAGTGAAATAAGATCGACTTAAAGAGGAACCAAAACTGAATACAGCACGTTCACATTTTAAGTGAATCTGAAATAGTGCAATGTAAAAGTATTAACAAAGTCTCACTTTATACATAAAATTTGCAATAATGTGAGTCCAAAAAATGTCGACAACAATTACGTTATGGTTTAAAACTTGTCTTGAATTATTCGAGGTCTTCGGGAATGCATCCTCGCATAATATGCAACCGCACTTTATTCCGTTTAAAGGTACTGTAATTCTTTTGTTTGTGATTGTTAAAGCATAATCCGTTAGTTCTAAATGTCTGATGTCTTCTCAAAAATGCGGAGTTAGGAAGGGGAGGTAGCGGAATCCTTTATCGACTTTGTTCGAATGTTATGATGCATGATTACAGGTACCAATTCTATTCGCAGAAACGACGCACGTACCTGGAACGAAAGAGCGATATATTAATGGATTATCTCCAGTACATTGGATGGCTCAAATAATAGTGTGGGTCAGAACTTAAGTCTTTGTAGCGCAGTGACGAGCAGAAAACGCACGAGAGTTTTGGGTTCACGTATAAAGCGATATAAATAACCTATTGTCTTAGGAAATGCAGCGGAAGAAATTTCTCTCTGCTGTGTATAGGAACTCATACCACAGCGCTTTTCAGCGTTAGTTCACAGTGATTATAGCCATATCTCGTAGGAGAATTCTTCGTTTTCTACGAGTGAATTATCATTATATTTTGTAGAAATGCCCTAGAAATACATCGCTGCACTAGAGATGGATATGTTCTACTTTGTAGAATTAACTATGCCTTATGCATATATCGTAACAGACAAAAGTGATGATTTTATATCCCTTGATTAAAACAATCGTACGGCTATGAATGTAATGTTCATGTGTTTAATTCTAATCAGTTCCTGCAGGTCACTTTCAGGCCTTGTAGCCTATCTTAACGATCTTAACAGCCAGTACTGAATATGTATACTGTACCGTGCTCCTTGAATCAGTGTTCCTCAACTTGTGTGTCGCAGCATTCTGACTGCAAACGAACACTACACTTCCAACAGAAATTTACATAAATAACATAGTGGTCTGTTCACTCATATATTGTCATCTTATCAGTCTGTGTTATCGTTTCTTTGCCAGATCATTATTGCCTGGATAGTTTTTAAATATTACTTTATAAGAATTATATATTTCCCTTCCTCAAAATAATATTTTAATGTCAATCATTTTTTGCACTTCTGTATATTATCTTCTACCTAAAACGTAGTAACGTAGATTGAATTAACTGTAATTTACGTTACAGTAAATCATACAAAAGCATAATGAAGTGTGGAAAATTAAGTTAACATAATTTATGCACCTGCACACACATGATTCAGTGTGCTGTGGGCCCTGTGGGTCACTCCTGTTACATTTCAGGGTGTATAACACACAAAGATTTTCAACAAACGTGCGTAAATTAGTCTCAGCCTACTCGGTCTTCCATTACAGTTTCAAACACACGCGTGGACGAATGAGCCAAAGCAACACAAGTATAATCTACGTTACGTAGAACCAGGAGTAAGCCATTGTTTCTTTGTTCTCACTAGCTAGAGTTCTTGAGCTGAAATCCTGAGATGACCCTACACTCTCTTTGGGTACAGTAGTAGAAACTTCCCGCTTTCCGACTCATGCAGTATTAAACGATTGGCATGATTCCGAAGTTTTTAACATTCATAGACGTTTAGTTCAGTACAATTTCAACAACGAGAATGTCAACTTCACTGAACAAAGCAAAACATTAACGTTGGAACAGACCAAATTCTGGTTCACTGTGGTATGAATGTTTTGAAAGTAACACGCATGTGCATTTAGAGGCCCAGAAAGAATATACATATGGATTATAGGTGTGCTATTGCCACTTAACGTGACAAGAGCGTGAATGTTTTGACAGATTTTATGCATGCATTACTCACTCAGTGGGATAGTTTCTAGAAGTTCGTGGTGTAGAAGCCTAAATTTTGTGAAAAGGGACATTTAAAGGCGAGGCGATTGCTTTGACACGGGAAGCGGCAGGGGCGGTTGTGTAGAGGAAGGAGAAACGTGTATGCCAACATCTGTACGTCCTCTATCGGAACACTTTCTTGACTGTTTATCGTAAAATAAAGAAACATACATAACACAGAGAGAGATGTCCCTTTTGATTAACCGCAAGATGAGTAAAAAAGTAAGTAAAGTAAAGCTATCCCTGTACCAGGCCGTGAAGGCCCATAGAGTTGTCAGACGTTGAGGGTCCCACACTATCTAGACAATCGGCTCAAAGATGGCGGTAGGTTGTCATCCTTATGTTCCGGCTGCGCTTTACTCCCCAGGAAAATTAATTAATTAATTCCTCATTTCTGTTAGAGTCTGAGCCGATCCCAGGGCCATAGTGCAGCCGGAAGGATTAGGTCAATTGAAAAAATCCAGTTACCTCGTCGGGACTTGAACGACGTTCCGGCTTGTAACATAGTGCCTCAACCAACTACGCTACCGCGTGCACCCCGCAATATGGATGCTGAATGGTTTTTGTAATACAGTACCCTAAAAGCGCCTTATATCTATTCACATAATTCAGACTGAAAAGAGAAAAATTACTGCATCTGCACATGTGAGTTCTCTTAACCAGCTGAAACAATGTTGCTTTAGCATATCTGAACAGCACTCAGAAAGTCTGTAGATCGAATTTCGATGCCAGAGATATCGAATAAAATTTCGTTTCTGAAGATCCCTCAGGTTAATATATTGTGGCATATAGACTCGTTGCTACAAGACCTAGAAACAACATGTCAGGATGTACGTGACTGTTGTTAGAGTGTCTGCATTCTGCTGCAGCGTCTGAACCAAGTCGGCCTATTGCGACCGAACATGCAATCTCTGCTTGCAGCATCACTGAAGAAACATATCGCAAGACTTTGCATCTTAAAATTTATCAAACGAACAACCGATTTTCTAAACTCTGAGTTCTGTCTCTCTCGAAATGTGTTGAATTTATATTCAAAGCGCAGTTCTTCTACTGTGTGTAAGTTTATTTTGAACAACATGTCTTTAGAAAGTCTCATAGCGAAAAGATGTCGCAGCAGTTGAAGTCGACAAGCCATGACGAAGAGAAAAACGGGCATAGCATTTACCGCATTATGCTCTTCTGCATTGTAAAGTTTGCAGGAAGCGTAAGATTTGCTCGTAGCAGAGCCTCCTCTCGAAGAATAAATTGCACGTCCTTCATTTTCATATAGCACAGGGTGGAACTATTAAGTATAAGCGAAGTCATAAATTTCCCCTTGGTACCCTTTAATTCGGCACTGGATTGTACCTTTCCATTTTACAATTCTCTCTTCACATTAATTCTGTCAGATATTCAGGAGTTTCAGCCACAGCCAACTGAATCTGTTGAAAATGAACGCAATGTTGTTTCTCTTCTCGTTATAATGCATCTTCTTTGATGTGCGGATTTGAGCTTTGCATATCATCACATTCTGCAAGTCGAAATATGGGTTTTATACAGGAGAAAAGAGTGGGCCCTAACATGATTTGTATTACACGCATTTCTAACTACCGCAAGCTGGAATCAGAGTACTTCTAGCTGCTTGCATCTACGGCGAACTGAATAGGGGGGGGGGGGAATGTAATCTATTAAGAGGGCGAAGGAACTTTCCAGGAACGTCTTCTACGTCATGTAAAGAAATGCAAGCAGAAATATAGGCGACTCAGACTGAAAACGGGGATTACGCCCTCCACAAAGGACATGTAGCGTGATTCTGCTCGCCTGTATATTGCTGTAGTGGTAAATCGAGTTTACTGTAATTGTCTGAATTTAGCATATTGAAGAAGACAACTTATTTTCATATAAATTGTACATAATTTTGCAGAACTTTCTCAAATAAAGAATTCAAATAGGTTTCTTGATATATTGTCATTTATTCATTTATCAATGGTTTTACAGCCCTTTGTTGAGTCCTTGCTTCTTTTCCAGTTTCGTATTTTTTTACACAGACGGTAGGACTCCTTGGTCAAGTTATCAGCCCGTCGCAAGGCCGCTTAATATAGGACAACACAAACAGAATAAATGTACTCACAAACATCCATGCCTTAATATGGATTCGAACCCACGATCCCATCTTTCGAGCGAGCGAAAACAGTTCATGACTTAGACCGCTCGGCCACTGTGATCGGCTCTTGATATGTTTAACATTAGCATATTGTATTAAACACTTTAGTTATGGTTTCCCTTGTTGTGACAGTACACAACAGAATAAACACTAATTGCAATAAATAACGACATATTCGGCCTTCGGCTTTAGCAGTCATCATCATCAGTAATCTGTCAGACGACAGGTCCACAGTCTCTTCCAAAACAATTCCTCCACTTAATGCGATCTAGAGCTTTCTCCTTCAAATGACAGTATCCTCTTCTGTCCCCAGAATCTTCTTACGTCTTCTTTCTCGTCTTCTTGTCACTTCTATCCGCCCCTTTATCTTTCCTTCAATAACTTCTTTTAGAAGGCAGTTTCTGCGTAAAACATGACCAATCCAATTAGCCTTCCGTTTTCTTATATCGTGTAGGATATTCCTCTGCTCACTGACACTAATTAACACTTCTTCATTTCTCACATAATCGGTCCAACTGATCTTCTCCATCCTTCTCCAACACCACATTTCGAAACTTTCCAGATGTTTCTGATCTACTGCCCTAAGTGTCCATGTTTCAGCCCCATACAGAGCTATGCTCCAAATGTAGCATTTCACTAGTTTCTTCCTCAAATTTAAGTCCAATTTGCTGGTAAAAAGATTCTTCTTCTTGCTAAATGCAGCTTTTGCCATGGCAATCCTGGATTTAATTTCACAAGTACACCTTCCATCATCTGTTAACAAGCTACCCAAATATTTAAAACATTTCACATTCTCCAGTTGTTTTTGGTCTATCTTTATTGTGACTGGGGTTGGTTGTCTCGAAATTTTCATTACTTTTGTTTTCTCCACATTCATTTCCATGCCATAGCACCTTCCAATTTCAATTAGTCTATCAATCATGCCCTGTAGCACAGTTTCTTCCTTAGCCATTAACACAAGGTCATCTGCGTATTTCACAGTTTGAATAATTTGTCCTCATAATTTGAAGTCTCCGAACCCATCCAGAGCTTCCTTGGTAAGACATTCGCTGTACAAGTTGAACAGAATTGGTGATAAACAGCATCCTTGTCGAACTCCTCATCCAATCTGCACACTTCTTGTCTCCCCACTGTCCAGTCGTACTCTAACTTTCTGATCCATGTACAATTTGCTGATCAATCTTCTTTCACGCCAATCGATACCTGTTTCCTTTAGGATCTGCATTAATTTGGTCCAGTTTACCCGGTCAAATGCCTTCTGCCAGTCTATGAAGCAAACGCACAGTTCTTCATCTATCTCCAAAGTTCATTCTGCTATAATTCTCATCATCCCAATTGCATCCCTGGTTCCTTTTCCTCCTCTAAATCCAAACTGATCTTCTTCAACCTCTATTTTCCTTTCAATTCTTCTTTTAAGTATCTTTGCTATTATCTTTGCTGTGTGTGCAATAAGGTTTATTGTGCGATGGTCCATTCAAAATTGAACACGCATAAATAAATGCGGTATATCTTTTTCGGGAGATATTTGGAGGAAAAGTGAAGTGCGCGCAAAATAAATGTTCACTTTCTGCTGTTTTATTTTATATGCGGATTCTTATTCCTGCAGAGATAAATCCTCGGATTCCAACGACTTCAACTGTTTCTTCGGAATCTGATATGTTATTTAATTAATATCTAATTCTGATTTTCACAACGAAGAACCCTGGCGTTAGTGAATAATATAGTGTGTTTCTATTTCCCCTATATATGACAATTCTAATCCGACAAGAGAAAAGGAAATGTTACAGTAAAAGGCAAAGTAAAGCTATCCCTGTAAAGCCCGTGAAGGCCCATAGGGTTGTGAGAGGTTGAAGCTCCCACATTTTTCTCTAGACAATCAGCTCACAGATGGCGGTAAGGATGTCACTCTTACACACCCGCCGCCCTTTACCCCCCAGGAAGAATCCTGGTACTCATTACTGCTAGAGGCTGAGTTGACCCCAGGGCCATAGTGCGGTTGGAAGGATTAGGTCACTTGAAAAAAATCCAATGACCTCATTGGGATTCGAACCCGCGACCTTCCGGCTTGTGACATAATGCCTCGATCAAATAAGCTACTTTTATCATTTATTGCAAACTTTTGTTTTTTTTGCAGATCTTGTCTCAGTATTTCACGAGAAGTTTTTTTAGAAAGTGACACTTTGTAGTTTTCTGTGAATCACTAGCAACCAACCAGCTCCTTGATTCATGAGCTTCCTTGATAGTATAACTGTCCTCTTAGTGCCCTTGCGTTGGGCTCCACTTAATCTCTTGTAACCCTCCCTCCTACCTTCCGCCTGCGGCTCCGCCTGAATCGTAGTGCAGGGAGTGGGAATCGATGGCGATCTGCCCCTCTGCTCCCATGACCACTTTGACGCTGCCCTACCTGGTGTTGCCGCTGCTGAAGTTGCTAGGTCGTAGCTGGTTTCGTCTTGACCCGGCTCCACCGCTTCTTCCTTAAGTTGAGATTATTGGGGGCTGGATTTCAGGTTTGGATCTGATAGTATGGGCGCCAGCAAACAGCTGGAGACTGTTTACGGTTCGTAGTAAGTGGAGAAGGTNGTCCTAACTGAGTTGTATCTGCCTATTCTCGTCTCCTCCTAATTTTCCTGATAGGCTGATTCAAATAAGGGGAGTTGGCTTAATTTTGGTTCCGGCCAATGACAGATTATTTTTAAGGGAATTTGGCCCTAAAAGACCAAACGGCGAAATTGACAGCGATGCAACTTATGAGGGGTCGTTAATGATCTCCTGACACTCCAACTTTTGACTTACGGCTGATAGAAACTCTCACTTCTCGAATTCTCAAAGTGTCTTGCCGCTGTAAGTCTAATTCTCAATTTCTAAAGAAACTCAGTGGAGTTTCTTGAAGTATCATTTTCTACCGTTCTGGAAAATAACACCAGATGCTTGGACACAAGGACTAGCAGATGTCCTTGTCCGCGCAAGCTTGGTCTATCTGCTCATCGCCTATTCCTTGTTATTACAGAGTGTCTTAAACCTTTATTTCTTCATAAATTCTTATTATTAACTCTATTAGCTACTGAAAAAAGGGGGGGGGAAGGATTTCGATGGTGCGGTTACAATAGTATTATGGTTGCACAGCTGATGACTGAATTCCTTTCTTTCATTTAAATCAAAAGTTCATTACCTTGTTCTCTAAATCCAGATTTCTATAATGTTATTGAATTAATGCAGCTCAGTGACCTATGAAGTTGCTGTCATTTTCACAAACAGACCCTGTCATCAGCGGTTCATACATGTGTGCTTATATTGTATAATGCCTGGTCCTCGTTTTCCATAGTCTCACAGCGGTATGCAGAGTCTGTAGCTGAGTGGCGACAGGCCACATTGCGTGTATTATATGGAAATAACAGTTAATTATTTCCATATAACTTATAATGCTGATAGTTGTGTCACACGTTAGTCCCCCTCCCGTCACTTTCTCGTCATATGACGACCGTCAGCATGTGCCAATGGAAAATACGCGAACAATGTTGCATCGTTGAATGAAGAACATGACGCATTCTCTTCTTTCCTCTTCAGCATAGGTAACCAACGAGTATAGTTATGTTCTAGTTTAAGGCCGTGCCATAGCTCAAGCAGGTAGTCGCTGGCTTCCCACCGCGGCGGCCCGGGTTCGATCCCGGGTCTGGTCAAGTCGGATTTGTGGTGGACAAAGTGGCGCTGGGGAAGGTTTTCTCCGAGTACTTCGGTTTCCCCTGCCAATCTTCATTCCACCAATTGCTCCACAATCACCCTCACCTATCATCTGGGGCTGGTACAATAGGCCAGGAGTGGCCGCAGTACAAGGAACTTAGTCCCACCCCACTAGCAATAAAAAAAACATGTTCTAGTTTTAGCATCTTAACTTTCCATCTCGATTATAACGTGATTGAAAATACTGACTAGTTGCAATAGTCTAAACAAGCCAAGTCTCATTATTAGATTTATAAATCTGTTCGTCCCCCTTTGTTGCCTCCCTCAGTACAACCATATCATTCCATACGTATATTTAGCCTTTCAACTCGTAAACCTATTGTGGCTTGGGATGACTTTTAAGTGAGAAGTCCTTAAAAGGATTAAGGCAGAGATGATTTTCAGCCGTATAGACCAAATCAGGCTATAATTTTAATTAATTATTTTCTGCAGCTGACTATTTAAACATCAGTATCAAACTGCAATAGTGGAGCCGGCATGGTGCAATCAGTATTGGTCGGAGTTCGACTCCCGGTAAAAAAAAGTAAAGGTATCCCTGTAAAAGGCCGTTGAGGCCCATAGGATTGTGAGATGTTGAGGTTCCCACATTTTCTAGACAATCGGCTCATAGATGGCGGCAATGTTGTCAGCCCTACGCGCCGGCAGCCCTATACCCCCAAGAACATTCCAAGAATATTCCTGGTACTCATTTCTATTAGAGGCTTAGGTTCGATTCCCGGTAGGGTCAGGAAATTTGTCTTCTCCGCGTGTTCCAGATGTACCCTGGGACCCACCCAGCCTCCTATCCAACGGGTACAGAGAGCTTTATGCCTGGGAGTAAAGTGGCAGGGGCGTGAATCTGACTAATCAACTAGTGCTGACGTCAACAAAACGCGGGTCTACTCATCCACTCCCCTGTACGCCTTCTTGGCGTAGTGCTTAATTAGTTAAGCAGAGAGACAAATTCATATGTTTTTAGCTCGCTGTGAATCGTCGCACAGCGCATCCTCTTGCTTTAGGGGAAGAACATTAATAGCCAGTGTTTGAAAACAACGAGCCTCTGAGAGTATACGCCTCGAAGGAGGATGGGGAATTTTGGATATTATATAATGAAGGACTTGGTGATTTATACACGCTGTCAAGCATTGTTATAATAGTGAAACGAAGGAGCACGCGGAGAGGGAACTAAAAATGCATAGAGAATTGCTGTGGGAAAGCCTCTTGGTAAAGGACCACTTGGAACATCGAGAAAGAAATTGGATGATAATATTAAGATAAATGCTAGGGAAATATATTGTGGCGGTAAGAGGTAGAAGGGATAATAGCAGGATCGTCTACAGTGGCGGACTTCGATATTAGCGGTGTTGGATCGCCTGGTTATACTATAAGGAATTTAATTTAGAGATCGTAACGATTTATACGTTTCATAAGATCATCTGTTACTGAGAAAAGAGAAACAACATGATTTTATTCTAAAAGCACATAATGCCCTCTATACGAACGCACATGTTCACTCGTGTTCGGTTGTGATTCATTAAATATGAACGCGAATGTCTAGGCATACTTCAGCGCAGAGGCCTTCCCATTACATCAGAAAAGCACCTTACATTCAGGAAACGAAACAGAGATGTTGATATAACAGCACGGACGTGCAGTATGTAGATGAGGGTGTTTTGTTGCTAGACTCCGGGTTTGAGCCCCATTCAGTGCAAGGTTATTTGAATTTAATGTTTGTTATCGTCTTCCATCGCCGTATACTCATCTCATCCTGCGACTAGGCTTGAGATAAAGCATACGGAGCATTAAGCAGCGACCAGTAGGTTTGAAAGGAAGAGGTTAAATGGGACATAGGCGTTTCCTACAATCAGTTGAAGCTTACTGGACGGTTGATTGCTTCTTAGAATTGTGCCTGTATGAAAGTCCCAACATTAAGAGATAATTCCGTTTCCTGGTGAAATATATCATCATTCTCCGGCCGTATGGCACACTCACCCCATCTGTCGTTAGCCTCCTATCTTATCCCACACTCAGGCACTGTCCCCTGTCGGCTGTTCGTATCTGCTTATTCGAAATAATTGCTGTCATTTTCAAAACTTAAGGGCATCTATTCCATCCCTAATGATGAGGCATGACGTTGAGAGAAAGGACCCATTTAAAATTGAACATTTTAAGTTAATGCTTCTGCTATTTGACGTATACGGTGCAATATTCATCATAACTACATATATAAAATAATCGTTTATTGTTTCTTATTGTTTCTAAGCTATAACATGCGTGCCAAAAGCAAAGGTAAGATACGGTTATGTAATCGTTCTCCTATCTTCAGTCCAGTTTTCTACCCGGATGAAACACAATAACCAAGCTACTCCGCCCAGCTGTGTGGTAGAGTAAAAATTAACTCAGAAGAATTCATCATCGACTGGAAGGGTCAACTTTTGTGAATAGAATTACACCTCCATGAGGCTTCCACTATCTTTCTGTTTGTCAGTTTCCTTTCTTTCCTTTTCTCCGATAAACAATGTTATCCTTTATGATGTTGATCATTTCCACGAACTTCATAACGAACTTCTTAGAACCCGAACTGGAGGAACAAAGAAACGCGCGGAGCAGATTAGCATAGCGATACCGATCTAGACTTGAGTTCGGCAAGTGTCTTATCAGTCTCGGAAGGTTTATCTGCTAACGTAATTGAGGATATTCGTGCCGTTACTCAGCTTGCCCAGACAAATGGTTGGATAGCACCTGGAAACAGATGACAGGCCCTCTTATTCGGCTCAATGAAACTTGCGGATGGACAGATGCTGCCTCCAAAGTGTGCGTTCCTTTATTTGCAAGAACACAGTAAATGACATCCTGCGAGTTAAGGAAAATTTATAAGGTTGGGAAGGAGCATGATTGTCACACTGAAATCGTTGACGATTCGAGCTGCATCTCTTGGCTGTAATTTTGTGACGAACTTCTGAAGAGAGAAAATAAAGTTGTCCCTATAACAGGCCGTGAGAGGTCGAGGCTCCCACATCTTGTAGACAATAGGCACACAGATGGCGGTAAGGTCGTCAGCCTTACGCGTCCGCCGCCCTTAACGCCTCCAGGAATCTTCGTGGTACTCATTTCTGTTAGAGTCTGAGTCAGCTACAGGTTCATGTTGCGGCTGGAAGGATTAGGTCAATTGAAAAAAAAAATCAGTGGCCTCATCGGGACTAGAACACGCGAACTTCCGGATTGCAGCATAGTGCCTCAACCAACTACCTTACCGCGCGCCTCTTGAACAATTTTTATGAAATGAAACATTTTGTTTTACGGACTTTACGGTAGATATATCAATGGAAGCATAAAAGACATAATAGATCGAACAGAAATAACGTTTGGTCTTTTCGAAAATTATCCCAATTATTATAATATTACAGGCATTAAATATGAAGAGAAACGTAGGAAATCCAAAATGAATGAATGAATGTATAAGGAGTGGGTACAAAATAATAAGTTCACTGTTTTCGCATATTTATTGCTTTCCAGTATTTTCCCTTATAAATTCATACGAGATTATAATTTAGTTACTTTATTAACAAGCTGTCAACTCTGATGCTGGTATTTCAGAACACGGATATAAATTAAATTTGGAGCCTCACCTTATCAGGACTCCAGCATGCTGAATTCCGGTCACCGATGTTAAATCATATATAATTATTGAAAGGTGATCTTTATTAAATTTGAATGGCATAGTATATTTTATATATTGCACTGGTCCGTCTTAAATACACACATCTGCATTTAAATGACCGTGTTTAATTTGTACACAGAATAAGTACCGACGTGTAGAACGACATTTTCATTCTGGAAAGCAGTGACAATCAGCAGCACTTCCGTGCCGTCCAGTATACGCATCTAAGAAAATAGTGTCTATAAGAAAAATTTGTTTGTTGCACGCTTAAAATAGAGGCACCATCAAACATACAGATTAGGGTTATATATTTTTGAATATGTCTATACATATATGATACAGTAGTATCACATATGTATATGTATATGTATGAGTGTGTAATACAGTGAGATTTTTATAGTTTCCGTGTTATAAATCCGTGAAATCTAGTGGAGATAGTGTGAGAAGGTTAGCGTGGAGTGCTTTGTAGTTTGAAAATCAGTAACAGTGTTATAAGTATTTGTAGTTACGACTTTTGAATGGTCAATAAATCCAATTACAAAATCGACCCCTTCTATAGTCACTAATACCCATGACAATATTCTTCGTATGAACTATGCCTACATAAAATGAAAGAGTGAAGGAGAGGCTTTCCGTCAGTCCGCGTGCCTATATGTCTATCTCCGAATTATGGATTTAATTAAATTTGGTACTGGACGCCTATATTAAAAATTCTGAGAATATTTTTTTACATCAGTGCTCTATGAAGATAATGTAACTTGAAGTCAAATCGAACTTGAATCATTGTTCTTGAAGTTCGTCCGTCCTAAAAATGATATCTTGCATAAATTCAAGGTTTTATTAACATCTAGAGCATTTATACGGGACGTTCTTTCGTTACGAAGTGTAAATTATTCAACAAAATTAAAGGAGACATGCCTTTTGAGTCTACGCAATACTGAAAGCCACTAATGTCTGCCAAATCGCAAGAATACTTTCGAAATGTGTATCTCTCGTCATATCTTTCGGATCTCGTTAAGTATTGCGTGTATTAAATAAATATTGAAGCCGTATAATCACCCTACGCCTACAAGTATCTTCGAGTCTATGAAGAAAGCATGGGAGAAATCACTGACTGAATGCTAATTATTTACCGGGTATACTGCCATAGCTTTCGATATTCCATGCGCAAAATTATATGTCGGAAAATAGTGGGATTAAAATGAAAGCGATTGGCTAAGAGCGTGGAATTCTAAGGGAAGTCCTGTACTCATCAGCAGAGGTCCACATCGGTAGAACACCCACGTGCCGCCATTCTGTTGAAAAATTTTCAGTGAATATGTCTTACCCGACATCTGTTTTCTATATACATAGCCTCGATTCCGACAGCGTCGATAAATAACTAGAAACGATATTAAAAGGTAAAAGTAAAATTGTCCCTGTGCTTGTCTAATTAAGCACAACGCCATGAAGGCATATGGGGGAGTGGATATATAGATTCACGTTTTCATGACCTCAGCACTAGCCGAAGGTGAGTGGTCAGCATCACGCTCCAGCTGCTTTATCCCTGGGAAAAGAGCCCCCGTTACCCATTGAATAGGAGGTTGAGTGGACCCCAGAGCCTGTCTAGACGAAGTGGAGAAGAAGTTCTTCACCTTACCAGGACTCGAACTCCGACCTCTCGGTCGTCCAGCCCGTAGCCAGTCGCTATATCGACTATCCTATTCCCGTTCATAGAAGTAATATTAAGGGTTTATAAATTTATCGAATGACTTATAGAGCGAATCCTAATTTGCTGAGAGTTTTCGTTAAGTACTCAGCATGGACGGACCCAATACAATTTATTGTACTGTTACAGAAATACTGATTACATCATTTCATTTACGTAAACAATATGCAATCTATTTTAGCAGTTATTCTTAAAAATATTCCGAAAAAATGGCTTCTTCCATTTTTGAAAGAGTTTTGCAGATTTTCCATCACACAACACAAGAATACTGGCGGTATTGCTGCGAATTTGGCGCGAATTCTTTACATGTTTTTAAAACCTGGACGAGCTTATCACCCTTCCAAGGAGTCCTACCGTCTGTGAAAATGATCACTGAAACAGGGAAATGAACCCTATGCTCCAAAATGAGAGCGAAGAGAAAATAAATCCATTCATTATTAGTGGCACATGAATGCAAGAAATTATAAGTGTAAACTGTTTGCCGACGCTCCAATATTCCCTACACTAAACATCCATTACTAACTATGTTATATTCTATTAACTTCTGCTCTTCATGCTTTTGTTCATTTGTCAGAGTTTCAAGGCATACCGTGTACCACGAAGAGAGACAATTAGTTGCAATTCATTCTCTGTTTATGTGAAATATTCCGTGCGAATACTTCACTCCACGTGTTTTTAGGAGTGTTTACGATCCTTCAGTGAGCGGATCACATGCAGAGTGCCTATTAAGTTTACTATGTCTGTCTATCTGTAAGAGCCGGGATATCTCAGCCTGTACCTCTACGTGTTACAGGCTGAACGGCTGGGGTTTTATTCCCGACAGGGAAAGATTTCTGTGTTCTCCATAACTCTCGGATCGGCTCTGGGATACACCCAGCTTCCTGTCCCATAGTTAGCGGAGGCGATTTCATAGGGAAGAAAGCGGCTTGGGCGTGAAGCTCACACTCTCTGCCATCTATTGCTGAGGCGTTGAATGATGGAGATATACACCACTCACTCATATGTCTTCTTGGCATAGTACTTAATTCTCTACTCAAGCACATGGACAACTTTACCTTTACATTTACGTCCATCTGTCAGCCCGTCTGTACTCACGAAACAATTTGAGAAACGTTGCAGGAATTTTCATGCACTGATGTTGAGAAATTATAATAAGATTTGTAGAAATGTTCCAGTTTTGATCACTATAAAAAGCAACGGACTCTTTACAAGGAGAGCATCATGAATTTTCTGGGGTTCTTACTAAATCTTTATTTTAGTGAAATATTTTCCGACCAGACTGCAAATGAAATATATATCAAGTTCAGTACAATTTTTCCCCCCAGTTCTTACGGTTTTTGAGATAATTCAACGTGACCCCTTTGTATACACTTCTGAATTTGTAGGATTAGCAATCAAAAGTGTTTTTCCAAACGCACCCGGGGTTTACCGAAGTCTCTTACTCTCTGTTGTAATTAAACGTAGCTTGCTCACCTGATGTAGGTACACTTTATGTAAATATATGTTCGACCAGAACGTACAGTAATCGTACTGCCAAAGTCTTCGGGTCCTAGGTGTAACAGGTAAATGTAAAAAAAGGTTGCTTTAATTTTCCAGCAAAGGACTGAAATTAAGTAAAGAAAGACAGTCTTGATTGAGATTAAAGTACGTTTTTAATGTAGAGCTATATAACAATAGTACTTTGAAATATATTTTAAAGAATTTGTATGTACGTGCATTTAGTTCCCTTTCTATGTGTGTCGTAATAGTGAACAGCCAAGTCTTGGTATTCACTACTTATTTATTCAATATAAACCAAGTTTTACCTCTTGCCAGTTTGAATAAATATCGACTAACAGTGAATAATTTCACGTGAATTTAATTTTTACTTTTTATAAGACAGGATTTCGTCGTAGTCTTAATTATCCTCTTTATACTAAACTGTACATCACCAGAACTGCAGGATAATATTTTCCTTTCTCACACTCCTTAATGTTCCTTTGCTTATAAGTAATTTAGCAATCGTTAATGTTAGCACTGCATTCCTAATTCCTTCTGCTGAACGCTCCTACTATGTGTAAACTGACGGTTTTAGAACCGTTTATAATTTTAAATGATTAAGTATGAGGGTACACGGTAGCGCAGTTGCTTGTGGCACTATGCTACAAGCCGGGAGGCAGCGGGTTCGATTCCCGATATGATCATTGGAATTTTCAGTTGACGTAATAGTTCCAGTTGAACAATAGCCCTGGGATCGACTCAGCGTATAACAGAAATGTGTACCAGGAATCTTCCTGTGGGTAAAGGGCGGCAGGCGCTTCAGACTGACAACCTCGTCGTCATCTGTGAGTCGATTGTCTAGGAAATGTGGGAGCCTGGACGTCTTACAACCCTATGGGCCTCCACGGCCTGTTACGGGGATGGCTTTGACTTTTACATTTTATGGTTAAATATCCTTCCCTAGTTTATTATAGACGGGAAAGTACCAGCTGCCACAGGAGCTGAAGCACTGCAAGAGGAATACGACATGTTTCACTTCATAGTTTATGATTCTGTATGACCGAAGAGAGAATATTGCCTGTTTTTTAACTCTCTGTCAGCCTGCGAGACAAATTCTGCCCATCTGCGGTAACTTTCGTAATCATCAAATCAACATTTTGATTACATTTTGGCGACAGAGGCTTTAGTATGTAGTTCTTTAATTACGAATGAAAAATTCAGACTTTTGCCTGTTTAGGTGTTGTGTGTAAAAAGACTGGCTAGAAGGCGCGAAATATAAGGAAGAATGAGAAAACAGCGTCATCTTGGATGATGGAAAAACTTTGTTATTTAAGTTTGGGTAGGGTGGAAGTAATTCAGAGGAAAACTTTGTCTTATTTTTGTTTGTTGCTTTTTCTGACTTGTGAAAATATGTTAATTTTCAGTCAAATTAAGAAAGTGTGTCGGTTCTCATGATGTTGTCGAGCGGAAGTGCAGTATCCGCAAGTGCTCTGCACACTGGCTACAATTTCCGCCCATTTCACCAGTTAGCAGTAAACAAGAAATAATACCTCGGGTTAAAAGTATTCTCTCAACATCAATAGACATTCAGTTGTTCCGAAAATGTTTACACATCCTTATACATCCCTGAAGAAGATTACTGTGGGGTCTACCAGGAGTCCACATTATCTATTATCCCATTATGCTATTGCCTATTACCAGCAAAGTTTAGCCGGATCTCCTCAAGGGACAACTAGCTGACATATGTCTAGTGGATAAGATGACGATGAAAATGATTTTAAAGACAGAAGGTGATGGTGTGGAGTAGATTCAGCTGACTCAGAATCAAGTCTATCAGCTGATATTGTGAGCATGATAATAGCGTTTTCTTTCAAGTAAGAAAGGTAATTTCTTGACCAGCTGAACAGCTACCAACATTTTCAAGAGAGTCGGGTTAGTAGTCAATAACATTTCAGGCGTACTGTTGAAACAAAAATGAAAGTATCTAAATTTCAGCTCGAACACAGCAAAACCAACCGAGGAATAAAGATTAGGTTAAATCTTTTCGTGGTCTGTCTGCTTTGTGCCACTGCGGCGGGTGTGAAAGTTCACCGGAATATGCTCTAATGAACTGTGAAGCTCTCGGAGATACCGTGGCACAGGAGACGGAAAGCACCCTTGGGAGAGAGGAACTCTTGGAGAGAAATTCGACAAAGAAAATATTGTAGGAAGAAGAGACACAACGAAAGTAGTAAAGTAAACAAGTAGAGAGGGACTGACGGGCTGACGGTAGACTCTCCGGCTAGCTGCACGTGGGTAACGTTTTATTGGTTTTTGTTTTGGTTCTACCGAATTTTGATGACTGAAGAATTCCACGCTGTTGGAGCACTTTCTCCCTCTCCAGTTTATCTTATGCATCCCTCCTTCGCTTTGCCTCTCTTTCACATCACTCTAAGTCTTCACCCACATTCTTTGCGCTTATAGATAGGGAGATGCAAATCCAAACTGAACTCCACAGCCGAACCAGTGATGCAGGAAAAGAAGGAAATTCTGGGGGGAACCGCAGCTCAAGGGAATTTCCCACGCGTAAAGTTTGCAAATAAAATAATAGAATTATGTTTTTCCTCCAGGTGTATCTAGTGTAAGCGAGCAAAATGTTTGTACCAGCTTTTCTTTCTCTCTTCACTTCTTCGTGCAGCAAATAATTGCAACCACAACAGTCGCTTGGAGTACAAAATTATATTTATTTTATTTATTAGAACATTCTCAGTAAAGAAGATGCTTCAAATAGGAAATTTAGAACATAATGACCTTAGTAATTTATTTGATATATAAATTTTTAATTTGATTTGATTTACTTTAATATTGTAGAATTAATTGTAAACATTGTGTAAAGTAGAAGTTACAACTGACCGGTATGCGAAATTAAATTCATCCGGCAACTTTCAGTCTGGATCCTTCAAAACTAACTTTCGTCCAAATCCGTCTAATAGTTTTCGGAGGTGAAACATGTCCATGGACAGAAATACAAATTCAGCCTCCCCGTTACTACTCTTTTTATACACCTTGTACATACTATGCATAAAAATTGTGAGAACCGATATCGGAAGGTAAAGTACGTAAAGTAAAGAAAAAGTAAAGCTACCCCTGTACCAGGCCGCGAAGGCCCATAGGGTTGTGAGACGTTGAGGGTCCCACATTTTCTAGACAATCGGCTCAAAGATGACGGTAGGTTGTCAGCCTTACGCGCCGGCCTCGCTTTACTCCCCAGCAAAATTACTTCATTAATTCCTGGTACTCAATTCCGTTAGAGGCTGCGTCAACCCCAGGGCCATAGTGCGGCTGGAATGATTAGGTCAATCGAAAGACAATCCAGTGACCTCACTGGGACTTGAACCCGCGACTTTCCGTCTTGTAGCATAGCCCCTCAACCAACTACACTACCGATATCGGAATGTAAAAAGAATATTGTGTCATTAAAATGTTAACACAGCTGTCACTTTGTTCAGTCATTCGACAGGAAGTGCATGCTTAGATCAATAACGATAGAGAATACAGTGCTGGGGAAGATAAGGTGCTTCAAGCAACAGATTAATGGAGAAAACTATGAAATGAAAAGTTCATATATTCATCCATTACCCTTATAATGAATAAATCGGCATAAATTCATTGATAAATCCCAGAGAAACTTAAGAGAAAGACTACTTGTGAGAACTAGGCGTAGATAGGATAATATTAAAATGATTTTTTTTTTGTAAATAAAGTGTGGACTAGATTGAACTGGTTCAAATATTATGACTCTTTTTGAACACGCTTATGAAACTTCGGGTTCCATAAAAATATTTCAGTTGTTTACATGGCAGTAGCTGTAAACTGCAGAAGAAATAATTTTGAATGCAGTTGTTACCTATACAATTTTCAACGTAGTAGTCTGAAGGCTCCTATATTCTATTGTTTACCGATCAACTATAAAGGACAACCTGATGTTAACACAGGACGGGAATGTAAGCGTGTTTATTCAGAAAGACAGGCCTTCAGCCATTATGGCCGTTCTGTGGAGGCCCTTAAATGTCTCGCAAGTTCATTTATCCTCCAGTTCTTCAGCAAAGCTGGCAGGCCTCGTCTAATTCGCATGACATCCAGAGTCCGACATCTTCTTCTACTTGAAGAAAACCTTTCCATTTTTCCTACACTCCTTTGTTCACCACAAGGCTGAAAGCTGTGATAACAGCAGGGCGTATACACACGCGCAAGAATAACGCAATATTTTCGTACATCAACGACAGAAAACGTTCCAGACGATGCCTCATTTCAGTGGTTTACACACACTGCAGGAATGCTGAGAATCCACTTTGTACAGAAATTTGGAATTTTTAGCACGTCTTTGATCTTGTCTCCAGAACTGATAATTGCGCGACCTCAGGACGTAGTCAGAGACAGTGCCCTGAGACATGCTGATGACGACGTTTCATATACAGAGGATATAAATGTTGTAACTGAAAGGTGCAGGCAATTTGTGGGCACGAGTTCCATACACCAAAACAAGTGTCCATGTCAACATGTGTCCGGAAACATTTAATCTGTGAATAATAGCTGTAAGAATACTGCGTAGACACCAGCAGCAGTTCAGCAGTACTGTGTGGGAAGGGATCGTTGCTGATTATTTGGCAGGCCCGCATGTTTTTCCACGTTGGCTTACAGGCAACTACTACCGAAATTTCCTCTTATAAGATCTGCCAGTACCAGTGGCAGTTAGAGCACGAATGTGGTATATGCATGACGGTGCTCCAGCATGTTTTAGCCGAGCTGTGCGAGACGGTCTCAGTAACACCTATCATGACTGATGGATAGGTGTGGGAAGATCCACTGCATGGACTCTACGCTCGCCAGGTTGAATCCTCTGATATATTTTTCCGTGGGAACATCTAAAAACCTTGGTGTATGCAGCTAATTTTGACAACGAAGCAGCACTTCACCATCGCACTGTGGATGTTTGTCAGACTATCCGCAATTATCCTGGCATCTTTGAACGGATACTATGGTCCATGATGAGACGTGTCGAGGTGTGCATTGAATCTCATGGAGGACATTTTGAATACTTAATATAAAAGTACTCTTCTGTCTGTAATTCATAAATTAAATGTTTCCGGGCGCGGACATTGACAGTTTTACGTACGTGTGTCCCTCGTGCCCAAAATGCGTTCGCACATTTCAGTTACTCTCTGTATGGCCCCGGGTTAGATGGGAGGGTGGCCATGAATATTTTGTAATTTAGGATATGGGGAGATACCATCGCGACATATTCATTTTCATATGCTGTTAGCCTTATTGAGGTTAGCCAGTAAACTGAACGAGATTATAACCGGAAGGCCTACCCTGAGAATTAGAGCGTTATTGCTACAGCACCCCCAGTCTTTTTTTTTGATAATTAACTCTCAACAAAATAGAGCTGAACCTGAATTGCAACTCCTCACCACTACTTATTCATAGAGCGGAAATAAACGCGTAATTTGCCATCGTAAGCGAACAATTAAGAAATTGAAGAATGCGGTCTTCTCGGATGTGGCGCCGTATAGGTCTTGTGTAAACCGAGGTTTCGGAGGAACGTATCGCCTCAAATTTCAGGGTAGAAAAATCCGCGAGCGAGGAAGTTAATTAAAGTGATACACATCGTAAGAAAAACACATGGCCACAGAACAACATGGGACTTGGCTATAACTCTGCGTTCCCTGTCTAAAAATAGGCAATTAATTCAGCATCCCATTTACACATATACGAGTATTACTGTATATACTGAGGCCGTATACAAGTTGTTGGTTGAATTCACATGACGTCAGAACGCCTGATTGTCAAGTAGTTACTATAGGATTCTGACGATGGTGTATAACACACTGATATGTTGGGTTTTTGGACTTTATCCATCGTCCTGGTTTTTAAGATAACAAAAAAAAACACGACGTTTCGGAAACAAGTCCAGTGATTGAGGCTAGCTCTTTCTAACGGACCCAACAGAATAGGTGCTTTCCTTCACCTAAGGATGGAAACAGATCCAGTTTCCGAAACGTCGTGTTTTTATTTGTTATCTTAAAAACCAGGACGATGGATAAAGTCCAAAAACCCAATATATCGGCGCCTGATTGTCGTTTATCACTGTATTTTTCATCTGGTATTAAATTTGACTTTCCCCCGAATGATGTGTGTTTTGGGGCATTGTTCGTTCCTTGATGTATGTACATACACATAAGCTACGTTTGTGACCTTTTCAAGTACACTGAAGGCTCTCAAACACAGCATGCTTGTGTTGCTGCTACTGCCTCTGCCGAGCGATAGAGAGCAGGGGAGTCGTGTTTCTCTACGCACAAGGAAAAGAACGACACGATGGTCGTAGTTAGCGGTAGTTAGGATGGTTGTGATATGAGGAGGAAGTTGAATTGGACAAGAAGTGACTGCCTGGCAAATATAAAGGTATAATAAATACATTAATCTGGAGGTTTGTAGTTCTACGTGCAATGCAAATTGTGGTTTAACTTTCGGAGAGTATCAATGCAGTTTGTGGTATAACCTCAACAGCTCGTGTTTCGCATGCTGCTGGATATTGTTTGTTTATAGTAACGTGAACATGTGATTGCAGACATGTGTCGTCCTTATATTCAAAATCTGGCATCTCCATTCAGTTTCTGAGATTGCTAGTGGTTCAGTTGTCTCCGACAATAGTATTATTTATGTAGGGAAATTTTACCGGGCATAGTACAATTTGAAGTGTCATTGAAGAATACAGCAGTTCTTTCGTCTGTTTTATTTTTGTAAAGGCTGCGTAGCAAATGTCAGTGTGTGTGTGTGTGTGTGTGTATACGACGTGGAATCTGAATACAATGGATCATTCTTCAGTTTCCTCGCTACCAGAATACCATGTTCACCAGGATCATCACTGCTTGTCGTAGGCGCTGCGGGCATCGGTGAGTACAAAAATATCTCTTTCCTCAATTTACTTATTATCTATTAATGCAACACGAAGCAGTTCATGAAAACTTCTGAGTCCATTCTTTGACGTAGGGAATGATTGTATTTGTAATTTTTTTATTTAACAGTTACTGGTTTAGCAAGTAAAATATGAAAGTCTCGTAGCTATTCCATATTATTTACTTTATATTTTCGAAGGAAAATTATGTATCGTAGGCTACCATATACTATCCAACATTCGCTAAGGCCGCGCTATAGCTCAACCGGTTAGTCGCTGGCTTTCCACAGCGGCGGCCTGGGTTCGATCCCGGGTCTGGTCAAGTGGGATTATACTCGTATGGGTCTACATCTCGGAAGTGGCTTCTTCCGTTGAGACCATCCGACTGTAATGTTGTACACATTTCTTTTCCCTTTTTAATGTGTGTGCTAGAAGTCATACCCATTCCATCTTCCTTATTTTAATCGCCCCAATTATATTATGCGAGAATTACGAATTACGAAGTTTCTGGTTACGTACTTCTGACTTCCCCTTCTTTACATCGACATAAATTTATTTTCAGATACTTTCATCTGTGTTTTTCCTGTGCGTTTTCGGCCAAAATTCTATGCAGAATGACAGGCAACATTAAGTATTTGCCAATAAGTTTAAAATAATGTGGCGTGTAGACCCGTTGCTAGGAAAAGACTTCGAAACAAACGAGACAACAGCCGTTGCTATGCAACGGTGCAACAAACTCTTCCGTACAACAATAGAGTTACTGCTGGAAACGGTGTTTTCTACGCGGTTCATGCAAAGGGGTTGTAAGGAAGACAACTAGGCCGACCCACTCAGTCTTGAGTCAGCGGTTAGGCAGTGCGGTTCATGAGTCGTAAGTTTGTGAGCAGTTACCCGTGTTACAAGTATGTGAACAGGCAACCTAGATGAAAGCCAGTCTGTGAAGACAAGATTGGGAGGTTGTCGTGAAATGGCCGCCAGCCTGGGACGCAGTTAGTTGAGTTGTCAGTTGAGAGTTATGTTCTGCAAAGTAGGCTGAGAAGAGATGGCGGAGCTCAGTTGTGGGCAACGGCGTGACCATAGAAGCTGAAAAATCTCCATTGTTAAGATTCGTTACCAGAAAACGACTAGTGAAAATACACTGAGAAGGCTTAGGGTGTACTGATTTGTATTGTGGAAATCAGCGATAGTGTTATAATTATTTGTAGTTCCGAGTGGTGTGTGTAAGTGGTCAATAAATCCATTGGCCAATCTATACCCCGTCTATAGTAACCCTTGATCATGAGGATAATTTTCTTCCTCATGAGCGTAGATGATCAACTATAAGAAATAACCTTAAAATTAAGCATAATGCCTTTTAGGGTTTTACGCAGCACACAACACTTAATTCGAAACAATTATCTAAAATAAACTAACTCATTTAGAACATGAATAGCATATATTTATAATAATGGCGGTACTGTTTAGAGCACTAACTTTGCTTGTTCAGTCTGCGTCTGCTAGTTCATTGCTTTACAAAGAATATGATTTTTTTTTTGGAACGATCACCATGTACCTTATCCCAGAAACAGAGCATGTTCTATATGTCACTTTAGAGAGATTATGCTCTCATTCTATGAAAAAATTAATCTAGTTACAACCAACCACCATAATCGCACTCCTTATGGTCACTTTCTACTGGTATTTGGCCGCATAAAGTAGTTTTTCTTTGAAATGTGTGTATAAGGTCTATAAAGAGGCTTCTAGGACCTTGTGTACATTCGCTCTTATGAAACCATATAAGAGAAATTCCTGAGATTACAATTAAACAGTGCAGTATGACAGACTAAGCCACTGTCTGTTATTAATCTCATAAAAATTTTCTCCAAATCCGTGGTAACTGA
This sequence comes from Cryptotermes secundus, assembly GCF_002891405.2. NCBI lineage: Eukaryota > Metazoa > Arthropoda > Insecta > Blattodea > Kalotermitidae > Cryptotermes > Cryptotermes secundus. The sequence goes on along the minus strand of NW_019721800.1, from coordinate 181,470 downwards.
CACCTACAAATATTTAATAATTTTGTATTGTATCACGTAAAATTCAAATAATTTTTATCAAGCCAAAAGCTGTAGTAAAATTACTATTCTCAGCGTGCTGGAACGTATAAGCTCTTGATGTGTACCGTGGGGTCGGATCACTAAAAATACGGTTTACGAGCGTGTGTCGAGTACCTCCCGCACTGTTTGGATATGAGGAAATCTTCCAAACAATATCTCATTTAACTGCGATAGGCTCGGGCAACGTAATGAGTTCCAGCAGTAACGTGGATTGAAAATCTAATTATCTCATCAGACAACCTCAAAGTCTCGTTATAGACATATGTCAGCTGTTTGATATGTCTTACTGAGTATTTTCTTTGCCTGCGTAAGCCTATAGCTGGTAACTTGTACCTCAGAATTAACATGAAGTTCTGGGAAGAACTAATTGCTTACTTTCCTTTCACTACAAATAGAGGTTTGATCTCGACACGGACTGCATAGAAAGCACCGCGTCCAACAGCTCTTCTGTTGTTGCGAGTGTCTTCTTTGCCAGGGGAAAGCGTTTACAGAGCCGTTGACTTGCAAAGCTGTCTATTCTGGCTGTACTATTCCGGTTTTCAATTGTCATGTCACATTGCTCCTTCCTTCATCCTGCTCCAGAGAGTGTAGTGTTGGTATTATTGACAAGAGGTTCAGGCATTCCAAATTTGTTAAGGGTGAAACACGTGTAGACACACACAGAGTAGGGTGATCTCATAAGCCAATTTTTATTTTTATTTTTCAAAATGAGAAAAGTAGGCTAAAACAGAGACCGTCTGAACCTTGTACTGGGAACCATGCAAGAAACTCAGAATTCGATAAAATGGAGGACAATGAAATAACACTTTAAATATATGAAGAAAGAATTAGGTTGTCTTTTACAATGATTTCTCCAATTTTTGGCACAAATTTATAAATCTGGGTTATTGACAGGAAAACACAGATCGGTGCTAGAACGCCACATCCGTCGTAGGAGTCAGCGTATCCCCCAAATTGGGGGCCGCCATAGCTCAAGTGGTTAGTCGCTGGCTTTCCAGCACGGCAGCCCGGGTTCGATCCCGGTCTGGTCAAGTGGGATTTGTGGTGGACAAAGTGGCGCTGGGGCAGGTTTTCTCCGAGTATTTAGGTTTCCCCTGCCAATATTCATTCCACCAATTGCTCCACAATCACCCTCACCTATTATCTGTGGCTGGTACAATAGGCCAGAAGAGGCCGCAGTACAAGGGACTTAGTCCCACCCCACTAGCATTAAAAGGAAATCCCCCAAATTGAAAGCTCTTAGCACGAGGTTATGGATGACTTACTAGTCCAGTGTTATACTATTTTGCATTATGTAGTTTTAAGTTTCACTGTTGTGAATTTATGTATGAGGGCCCCAGTTCCCGGGCACAACTGTCGTGTTCCTGTCCAAGCTGATTCTCTGTTAATGTCTGCTTGCGTATGATCCTGACTCAGTCTTAGCAGTCTCAGTGGACAGCGGCAGAGAGGCAATGGTTTTCACATAAAACCACACTCGTCTGCATCATATGTCACTGTTTGACAAGTCGGCATTATCTCTGTTGCTCAGGGATTTCAGCGATGGCCTAGTCCCCATGCACCCCCACCCACAAGTTGCTCTCCTCTCAACTCCAGTTCATGGACGGACTGAACATTTGGTTCTCTATCCTAACTGTGACTTAGGTTCTCGGTCGGAGATAACATTTGGATAGGATATTCGAATCCCATTCGGGTCATGCTCATATGTTCAAATTTCTTAATATAGTACTGGTCTCTTTAGATACAGGTCTTGTGATGTATACTCGTACGTAACACATTCAAGAAATTCTGCCAGATAAGTACAGGGTCACTATTACAGAATTGAAAGGCATCCTTTTTAAAGGCCGAGTAACTCGTTTACATAAGGTAAAGTTGTTCCTATGCTATGATGCCATAAATACAAGTATGTCGAAAGAGAACAACACACTTGTGTAACATTCGCAACCTACTGGATGGTTGAGATCAACTTCCAGTCAATGATAGTTTTAAGGTAGTTTGTTCCATTTTCCCCGAGTTAGATTCTGAGAACGAGTGCTGCTATTGGAGCGTCGGAAAATGAACATGGGATCCATTGGTTGCTTCTATTATCCTTGAGAGCATACCGCTTCTTCTTATGAATCTTCAACTCCGTAATAAGATATAATCTGCAAAATACTCTATACTTTGATATTTAAATATTTCCTGGAAATCTTTAGAATTCTGGGGGTATTGAGCCTCTGGTATTTTGAAGCGTCGCAACATAATTTGTTCATATTAGACTCCTGTTCAATATAATACAACCATTTTCATTTCTACTTTAATGTTCCTTTCATAAGCTAGATTTTCTCAGCACTCTTGTCGGATAATTGACTAAAGGAAATTTTTATGTCTCCCAAACCCTGGTTTATTCGCTATATAACTGCGTTTTTGAACTAAATGTTCATATTTCTTAAGAATACGGCAGAACTCCCGAATGATATATGAATTCTGAGATGTAACTCACTCAAGGAGCTGGGCTCTTTTTGAGAAGCCGCAAATTATGCAGCTACTCAAGAACTTTCCAGCATTTTATGGAACCCGAAGGGTCATTGCCGTGTTCACAAGAGCCCTCCTCTGGTCCCTATCGTGAGCCAGATCAATCCAATCTATAACGTCCCATCCTATCTCTCTAATATCCATTTTAATAGTGTTCGCCCTTCTACGTCTTGGTCTTCCCAGTGGTCTCCTTCCTTCTGGCTTTCCCACCAATATCCTGTATGCAGTTCTCCTCTACCCAATTCGCGCTATATGCCCTGCCCATTCATTCTCCTTGACTTGATCACTCTAATTATACTTGGAAAAGCGTATAATTTATGAAGCTCCTCATTATGCAGTTTTTCCCAAACTCCTTTCAGTTCATCTCTCTTCGGTCCAAATATTCTCCTCAACACCCTGTACTGAGATATAACTAGATTAGTTTATCTTATTCGGCAACGTTGTCTCAACTGTGTAGATTTGTGCGTCAGAATACAGAAACGATGCCCTTAGTGTGTGTTTGACAGGCTTGAATTATTGGAAATTTGTCAGAGGAATTAATACACAGAGATCACTCATCGAACATTGAAATCGAGGTAATAACAGTCCCACTTCTTATTGTATAGTCCCAGTTTCAAGTCTCGGCTTGGAGTCCGTATAACCCGACTGAGATCATGTGTGTTTGTCCTCAGTTCCTCCGGGAAATACACGGCCGTTTCCTTCTTGAAACTTTTCAATTTATAATGCACTAATCGCCTTGATATTTGACCCTGAAAAATCTTAGCAACTGAAAGCGTCGCGACATAAACAAGAATAAATAGACCATTACTTAAAGGTACAAGTATTCATTTGTAGGCTGGCCAAATTCCTGTATAGATGAGCGAATTTCGTAGTATAAATAGATACAATGCACAATCGAAAATTCTTGACTTGTTAATTAACTCCATGGAGCTGAGCCCTACTTGAGAAGCCACCAATTGCCCTGCTACTCAAAAATATCCCGACATTCTACGAAAGTTCATTACCGTGTTCATAAGATCCCTCCACTGGTCTCTATCCTGGGCCAGATCAACCCATTCATAACACTCCATCATATGTCTCTAAGATCCATTTTAATATAATATACTCACCTACATCCTGGTATTCCTAGTGGTCTCTGCCCTTCTGGCTTTATCACCAAAATACTATATGCATTTCTCTTTTTCCCTATGAGTGCTACTTGCCCTGCCCATCTAATCCTCCTTGACTTGTTCGCTCTAATTGCACTTGGCGAAGAGTACAAGTTATGACGTCCTTCGTTATCCTCTTGAATTGTTAGTGTTTATATTTTATTTAAAATATATTGTAAAAAAGTAATAATAAAGCTATCTCTGTACCAGGCCGTGAAGGCCCATAGGGTTGTGAGACGTTGAGGGTCCCACACTATCTGGACAATCGGGTCAAAGATGGCGGTAAGGTTGTCAGCCTTACGCGCAGGCCGCGCTTTACTCCCCAGGAAAAGTACACTTCGAAATTTAACGAGAGTAACGGAAGTCTATTTAGGAGCAGAAGAGAAGTGGTCGTACTAGTAGGCTGATTAGTCCAAAATCATATTTCATCATAACACATCATTACACATTCGCATATTCCTAACAGAGGATTCCCTTTTATTTCTTTGTGTATTCGTGTGTTTATTTTTATGGTATTGGCATAATATTCATGCCGAAATTAACGAACATCGACAATTCGTTTAGAAGCTATTACAGGAGAGACAGAACTAGGCAGCACAATTCGCGACATCAATTTTTTTCCCCTTTGTAAAACTTATCCAGATATTAGTTACTATTGTTAGTGATTCAAACACATCGTTTTGTAACACAACTTCTAAAATTAACTCTTTCTTTTGTCTGCTTAAGAGGTCCATTTCGCTAGTCGCCATGTACCTCATATTCATTCAATGTTTGTCTTATCTAGCTTTGCGGTTCATACTGTAGAGATCTCGGATGCACACTATACAGACTGAGACACTTCCTGATCTTATTATAATTTTATTATCCTTAGTGGGGTGAAACTGAGTCCACTTGGTACTGCGTCCACTACTGGCCAATTGTAGCAACACTAGATGATGACGACTGTAGAGCAATTGGTGGCATGAAAATTGGCAGGGGAAACCGAAGTACTTAGAGAAAACCTACCCCAGTGCCACTTTGTCCACCACAAATCCCACATGATCTGACCTGGGGTCGAACCCGGGCCGCTGCGGTGGGAAGCCGGCGACTTACCGCCTGAGCTATAGCACGGCCCGGACAGGTAAGTATGTCGGTTTAGGAGGGATGTTCAGAAGATCGAACTCAAGACCAATATGGAACTGAGTCCGACTGTTTTGAACTAGAAAATAAATTTGACGTTGTGCGTAGTCATGTCAGAGTGTATAAAATTCAAGGGGTTAAAATTATATTGCCGTTGTAAATCTTTCCAATGAGCACCACGACAAATTCCCCCCCCCCCAGGGTATTGCGAGCCACAGTCCTGGAATCAGCGGTGCACTGATATGAACGTTGTTCCATTTGACATTTATATTTTGTCCCTTAGCAACTGAAGATAACGAGTCTGAATGTGCCCTGCCAGCGCACATTCCATTACATGGGTCAGTGAGAATTAGCTTGCGGGCCGTGGAGCGGGTTGATATAGTGTGGGCTTGAAGGGTTTGCACTGCACTCAAATGAGCAACATTCGCTTCTGTTCCTCGAGACTGCCCCCTTAAGTGCAAGTCTCTCAGTAATGTAACGCAAATTTTCACCTTCAGAGGAATGACATTAAGATTTTCCTGGTTTAGTTTCGAATGTTATCTTCAGACTGTAGTTTTGTATAAGAAGCGCATAGCATTAATATTTTCGCAGGTGTGAGTGTTACTGTAGACGGGGTTTGGATTGGTGATTGGATTTATTAAACGCTTATACACACAACTTTTAATTACAACTAACTATAACAATCTCACTGGTTTACGCTCTCTAAAGGTTACGGTAACTGTAGCACATATAAAGTCATCTATGTCTTCACTAGCCGTTTCCTGGTAACGGGTCTTAACAATGTCCTCTGCTAACATCCTTTCCGGCTAGCTAATATTCCATAACCGTGTAGGAAACACAGCTCCTCATTGTTGTAGCTCAATTGTTGCTTGTCAGGAATCCGTCGCCTAGCAGAGGGCGGTGTTTACAGAGTACTTACTTAGTAACGGGTCTGCATGCTACAATATTCTCAGTTGATACTGTGACAAGGACACTTGCTTAGCGGGAACGGTTTCTATTCTCACACGATCGTTGTATGAAATTACGCCATAGAAAAGAGAACTTTATTGTCATTCCCACAACTTCCACGTGGAAATTATTTTGCTAATATAATCGAAGTTAAATAGCACTAAGAATTCACACAGAGTCGTCAACCTTTTAGTGCCAACATTTTAGAGAACGTATATAATCAAAACATGCCACTAAATGTTCATATGATATTTCGAATTTTGAAATTAATTGATTCGCTTTATATTTTAATTTTTCTCGTAAGAACCGTGTAGTTTTGAACTTTACTAGTACGAAGCAGTTCTTGTAACGGTACAAAATAGCGAGTTTGTTAAAATAAAAAAAAAGTTTATATACGGCTGTTTCTTTGTATTTTGTACATTCAGTGTTGGTGCTGTGAGGGTTAAATATCACCAGTCAATAAAATTATGCTAATTATCCGAAGTAATAAAGAGCGGAATTAATTGGAATTATCAGTTCAATGCGACATTCGGGATCACTAATAAATAAAGCAGATTTACAATACATGAACACATAATCTTATTTTATCTTGCATGCTTACATGATCAAAATAACAATTGTGTTTGTGTAAGATGGAATTACATTCAAATAATTAGCGTCTCTATTATATGACATCCGGATAAACTTGGGCGTACAGTGCCACTAGATCAGTTTTGCAAGTTTCATTTGAACTATAGAGTAAAACTCGTTAATATTAATTCTTTAAATTTCATACAAATATTATGTTTCTGGATTTGTCATATTTGTATTTTGTTTTAATTATTTTCTGTACCTTATATATTCGTGCTAACTTTGTAATTGGCCGCTGGGCTGTTAAGTTATTGCACGTAAATAAACATGAATTGAATTATCCATAGTCCTGTTTATATTAAAAACGGTCCTGTTTCTTATTTCAAACATGTTTAGGAGGCTGGATTCTGTCTCCGTTTTCAGGTAAAGCTTACTCAGTTGCGCCCAATCCGTTTAGTCCCTATCTCTCAACCTGAAAACGGAGACAGAACTCATTCTCCGAAACGTTGTGTTCTGAATAAAAAACAGGACAATGGACAATGTCCAGAAACGTAATATTTGTATTAATATACCAACGTCATTAACGTTTAGATCTTATTTTAAATTTCGCTCAACAATGGTAAAAAAAGTAAAGCTATCCCTGTGAAGGTTCGGCCAGGCAGAGCGCTACGTACGCGACGCACGCTACGTACGCTATGGTCGCTATACGAACAGAAAAATACCTCCCTTTATTGCCAATGTGACTGGCCATACAGACTTCCGTACGCTACGTACGCTACGTACGCTGTGTTCCCTATGTTAGGTGCGTCGCAGAGTGTACACAGCGTACGTAGCGTACGTAGAGAAAATAGCGTAGCGCTCTGTGTGGCCGAACCTTAACAGGCCGTGAAGGCCCATAAGGTTGTGAGATGTTGAGGCTCCAACATTTTCTAGACAATCAGCTCACAGATGGTGTAATGTTGTCAGCCTTACGCGCCGGCAGTGCTTTACTTCCCAGGAAACTATTTAATTATCGCTGAACATTATATTACGTAAAATAACTGTCACTTGGGCTCCCTATTAGCGAACATTTGGGACTTCTGGAATATAATGCTGTGAATAAGAATAATCAAAACAAGAAACGACCATGGAATAGTCTACAAAATACGCGGAGTTATGTCCCCAAAGACGGTATTCTTCCTAGCCACAACCTCAAAGCCTACATTTGGAATGTCAGTTTACGTGTAACTGCATCGCAGGGATATAGTCCACCTCTACTTAAGTTGAACGTTGAAAAGCAAGGTTCTTTTCTTTAAGTGTTCTTGCTCCAATCTCAGCTAGATCTGTCCGTCTATATGCCATGCACACATGAAACTGAAGATACCGAAATGTTCTCTCATCNTATCTACCGGTTCCGCCTTTAACTTCAGAGCAATAATTCTGTCATATTCTCTGTCATTCTCTCATATATGTAATATATATTTGTGACCGGGAGTTCAAGTCTCGAATGTTGTGTTGAGCTACTGAGGATTTAGTGACAACTTAAGATGACGCTGTGTTCGTTATTTATTCTTGGAATTTCCTTAATTATAAAAATACAATTCTACATATTGCAGCTGTATCATTAAATGCTTGTTCAATATCCACCGACAGGCCGACTCCTTAGGCCTGTAATATATTATCTTATATCTTCTTTAATTTTAAATACAATCTTCGGAACATTCCATTATCTTATGCCACCCCATGCCCCACATATACAGGTATTCGGTTCCTTACAGCAGACTGAGGAAAGCTTATATGAGGCTGGGAACATCAGATATTAGAGTTATTGAAGGAGAATCAGGGCACAACTGTTTGTTAATCACCATATTTAAATTTTTATCACCTAAAATAATATTATGCTTTAAAAGAAGGAAATGACGGAAGGCTGCAGAATTTATATATATACCGTATTACGCATGTATAGGCCGCACATTTTTTGCCAAAAATTCAAGAGGAAAACTGGGGTGCGGCTTATATTCGAAATATTCGAAATCACACTTCATTTAAAAAAATTATATTCATAATTAGTAATACAGGATGTTCTACTCCTGAAATAATATTCCAAGAAAATTATTTTTTCTATATTTTCTGTCTGAAAATTGTGCTGCGGCCTATACACGCACGCGGCCTATACATGCGTAAATACGGTAATTTGCAGTTTCGCCTAATAATTTGAGCATGGCTGAATCCTGGAGGATCAGGTGGGCAAAGCATAAGTGAAATAAGAAATGTCTGCAAAATTTATGTCGTTCATTTAAGCTGAAAGCATTTTTCTATATTATTCGGAAAGTTTCCTCTTCGAATTTCGGTCTGAACACCGATTATCGTTAATGAGGTTTCGCGTGGATTTTATCGGTCCTTATAGACGACTGCAGGGATAGCCCTAAAATTAGGCCATGGCCATTTTTTCTACGACCTTTCCAATTCAGTTTTCACTAACATCAAATCATTAACGCGCGAGGTAGTCTAAGCTGTAGACAGGGTGGATGGATAAATTAAAAACCTCAGCACTTTTGTCGAAAATGTTAAAGAAAAAACGTTTTAGAGACCTCGTTACGTGAGCGGGTCTGGACTGGACTACATTTCCTCAGGACGGCGCACCAGATTGGGGGTTCTGCGAGCACGCTGGTTCCATGGACTATGGACTTTAAAAGCAGACCCTTCATCGTGGAGTCAGTCTCTTGATTTTTTTCCTTGGCACTACAGCCCCAGTGGGTCTAGGCCTACCTCCATGAACTTCTCCGTTCACATCGGTTTCTCTAGATCTTACACATTCGGTAGGAATCCTTGGGCGGGTGATCAACTCGTCGCAAGGCCTCTACCTATACACACAGAAAAACGCACACACACAAACTAAACATCCATGCCCTGAGTGGGATTCGAACCCACGATCCCGGTTTTCACGCGAGCGAAGACAGTAAATGCCAGTCTGTTGATTACGAAAGTAATTTCTCTATGCAGCTTCGTACACATTTATTGTACAATCGTCACGTCTGCAGATCGAATATTTTGTTGTAGCGGCAACGCTATAAGGGGAGATAGAAGATTCAAATCTTAGCCATAATACCGTCCGTACTGGCTGCTTCCTTTGTGGTTTCCTGTAATGCGTCCAGGTGAAAGCTGGGAAAACATCTTGAAATAAACCGAACGTTGAATACTTCCAAATTATTTCAAACCATTTATAAAAATCTTCCCATCTCAGTAGGTTCTGTGTAATCCTTGAAGTTGAAGCAGCATTATTAAATAACATAGAGAGTAATAATTCATAATGACCAAGCAAATCTTCGAGTAGGCAGAGCTTGAACCAACATCTGCTTTGAAAGTGCTTGATAAGATAGCTTATTTACTTACTTACTTATGGAGCTGAGCTCTTTTTGAGGAGAAAGCAAATCTGCAGCTACTGAAGAATTTCCCAGCATTTTATGGGACCCGAAGGTTCATTACGTGTTCACAAGAGCCCTCCACTGGTCCCTATACTGAGCCAGATCAATCCAATCCGCACCATCCCATCTTATATTTCTAAGATACATTTTGATATTGTCCACCCACCTACGCCTTGGTCTTCCCAGTGTTCTCTTTCGTTCTGGCTTTACCACCAATATCATACATGCGTTCCTCTCCTCCCTTATTCGTGCTACATGCCATGTCCACGTCATTTGATAAGGCAGCTATCTTACTTAAATTAATTTTATTTTCATAAAGAAGAACTGAAACGGCAGTGAACATTTAATTTACGTAATGATCTCGGTGCGTAGGTCCTATTAAATACATTTTTATATATGGATATTACTGGACTTATGATTGTGTTTCAATCATACTTTTGTTTTTTTGTTTGTCCGTCCATCCTTTCGTCTTCACGTCCATTCGAAATGCTGTTCTAATCTGCTTTCTGTTAGCCCTTTAGTTCCAGAATTACGTAAGAGTTGAGCTGTCACATTCGCGGTCTTGGCGCTTAATTCTCGGAGAAGGGTGTTAGATAGCAGACTCGGTGGGCCTCAAAGCCGTCCTGAACGTGACGCTTGTAAGACTGATCCGTATTCCTGTTGAGAAAGGAACCGCAGGCTGAATTATCCTGCTTGCTTTAATAATGAATATCAATTTACGTCGCTTTATGATCTGAAATATATATCGAAGAATGAATATAACGCTTATGCAGCTACAGCTAATAGAAAGGTAAATAGTAGTGTGCCCCGAATGACCATTGCTAGGCAACTGCTCGGTAAACATATTCCTGGAAATATGCTCTCAACGATAAAAGGAAATTCATTACTAGATAGCGAACCAATAAACACACATTCTTGATAAGATAAAACGGTGTTTTCTGTGGCGTCCGTGCTTAGGAATTCTAAGAGAGTTTAATTCCGAAGTTGGCAGCTGTAGGAGTACAGAAGAATACAAGGAGTACAACGGAGAACGTTAACGAGACTGGAGCATGTTCTAGTGATTTATGAAGTGGGTAGATTAGCGATGGCGCGATAATTTACTGTGATTAGGAGAGACTGTAATATTGTATGTTAATAAATCCAGTCATCCAATCCAGAACCCGTTGTTATTTGTCGCGGAACCTCGGACACGTGGCAATACTTATAAGCCTATTCTTTGAATTGTCCCGCTTTTGTCACATATGAACCCCACCCGCCTTTTCTAATCACCTAAGTTATATGTAGTGCAGCATTTGGGAGGCAGCGGCTTCGAGTTTCGACCAGCACGTGTTTCGTGATTTCCAGAATGAGAACCTAAAACACATGACAACTGCTTCCTTACCTGTCTATGTCGATCCACTAATCACAGTCTATTGTCTCATAGAGTGGGTCACAGTGACTGGAAAAATACCGAGATTGACTACGGCCACAGAAGACGACTTTGCTCTTTATGTCTGGTAGATGGTGTCAATAGCCAGGTTGCCACATCTTGTGCATTTCCACACCGAGGAGAAAAAGAAACGAAAAACGAATACAAGAGAAAGAGGATCACTCACTCACTCGTGGAGCTGAGCCCTTCTTGAGAAGCCGCCAACTGTGCACCTACTCAAGAATTTCCCAGTATATTATGGAACCGGAAGGTTCATTACCGTGTTCACAAGAGCCCCCCACTGGTCCGTATCCTAAGCCAGATCAATCCAATCCATAACATCGCATCCCATCTCTCGAAGATCCTTTCTATTATTGTACATCCACCTACGCCTTGGTCTTCCAGTGGTCTCTTTCCTTCTGGCTTTCCCAGTGATTTCCTATATACATTCTTCTTCTCCCCCATTCGTGCTACATTCCCTGCGCACCGTATCCACCTTAACTTGATAATTTTAATTATAATTGGAGAAGGATACAAGTTACGAAGCTCCTCATTATGCAGTTTTCTCCAACCTCTTGTCACTTCATTCCTCTTCGGTCCAAATATTCTCCTCAACACCCCGTTCTCAAACCCTCCTCTCTTAATATCAAAGACCAAGTTTCACACACATACAGAACCATAGGCAAAATTATGGTTTTGTATATTCTAATTTTTATGTTTTTGGACAACAGACTAGAAGACAGAAGGTTTGAACTGACTCGTAGCAAGCAGTACCCGAGTTCAATCTCCTCTTAACTTCCTCCTGAATCAGGTTTTGATTTGTTATTGTCTTTCCCAAATATCTGAATTGTGCCACATTTTCAAAACATGTGTTACCTGTCTTTATGTCATGATAAGAAAGGAGGATAGGTGATAAAATTTTTATAAGAGACATCCCGTCGAATTTGGAAAGGTCTCTTTCCAGTAGTACATAATAAAACAGAACTATACTAAAAAAGAAACTCTCATAAAGGTGTGGCCTGTTGAAATTGTTTAGGATAATGGAGGCCGTAGCCAATCAAAGCCTACTGAGTGAGCCTTGATATATGAACAATATGCGCTAAACTAACAATTAAATCAAATTACGAGTTTCCCCATACAGATGTTTATACGGAGAGAACAGTTCATTATGTGTGCGGTGTTCACGAACTCCGGTGGTTTCTGTACGAGGAACCCGACGGACGAGGACCGTATGTTAGGTAGGTGCTGCTGGGTCGTCTCCCTTGGGCAATAAAGCCAGCTACAAAGTCCGACCACATCTCGTGCTCCAGCGTTCTACATTCAACTTATTAAGTCAAACTGTAGTACGAAAGTCAGTTCAGTGTTGGCCGATTCTGTGGTTATGCATGACAGTATACCAAATACATGTGTTACTTACTGCTGTAGAATTTAATGATTCTGCATCACCATGAAACGAAAAACAGAAGAAATCGATCTGGAACTGTTTAAAAATGACCGCTGAGAGCAGCTGGCCGTTCCCAGTGAATTTAACAGTGTATAGTGATGCAGAAGAATATTAGCGGACTTCGTTATGAGAACCAGAAGGATAAAGCCCTGCAATGCACTGGTTATAGTTTGTACTCTTAGCACCTCGGAAGTTCCCGCATTAAAAATAAACACACTCCGTGGCTCGAGTCCGCAAGCGAAGCACACCGACCGAGCGACCGCCGCTTGTCGGCGAAGTTAGTGCCAACTTTAGCGGATAGAGAGTGTCGCGTGGTCAGCACAACGAATCATCACGGCCGTTAATTTGAGCTTTCTAGACCGGAGCCGCTATTTCCTTCAAATAGCCCCTCTATTATCCTCACGAGGCTGAGTGGACCCCGTTTCAGACCCACTACTTCTCAGAAAATCTGGTTGAGTCGGAAATCGAACCCGGACCTCTGGATCTGTAGCCAGGAACTCTGACCACTACACCATAGAGGTATAAATTTAAAATAAGGTATTTTTGGAATATTGTGTCCCACTTATCTCTTTCTTTGGATTTCATACTGATTAAAAATATTTGAGGTGGAGACAAACTCTGCGTGCATTGCCCTAAATTATTTACTATAAACACAAGATTACCGGTCACAGTAGCCGAGCGGTATAAGTCATGCACTGTCTTTGCACGCTCGGAAGCCGGGATCATGGGTTCGAATAGCACTCAGGGCATGGATATTTAATGTCTGTGTCTGAGTTTTTCTGTGTTTGTGTACAGGTAGAGGCCTTACAAGGAGCTGATCGCCCGCCCAAGGAGTCCTACCTAACGTCTTAAGATCTAGTAAACCGAAGCGAAACGGAGAGTTTCATGGAGTTACAGTCTTCATCAACAACAACTATGCAGTACTATGTTAATTACAAGTTTCTAAGCAACAGTATGAGTAGTTCGCCCCTCACTTTTCCCTCGAGGTCCAAGACCTCTTTGCCTCACTAAATGATCTGTATTAAAATTTCATTTATTTTGTTTTAGGGCGTAATTTCACCTTCATGTTCCTCTTTTGTCTGAGACAACACTACAATTATTTGAATTGAAACATACGTTCAGTACTTCAAATGTGTAAAATATTTTTGCTACTTTAATGTTATTGCTGAACAGACACATAGATATAATGCTAGAGGAAAATATTTTCATTTTATAGACAAATACAATAGTGTTATTTAGTGGAACTTCTTTCTGATTCTGGTAGTAGAACCTGGTCATTTTATGTAATATAGTCTCCTATTAATTCTTGAGTTGCTGACATAAATATTCCGCCATGTGTTAAAAATATGATAATACGTATGGAAGCGAATAAGACTGTTGAGAGTACCGTTGGGAAAAAGGTGCTATACTGCATTATGCGTCTAAGATTTTACTTTATCAACTTTTCTTGTACGTTAAGCTGATAAACTACTTCGATTGTGTTGCTGTTACAAATAAAAATCTTCTAGCTGCTTATTAAAGTCTAAAAACGTATAAAATAGTAATCGAATATTATCCTAGAGTAGTTTCGTAAAATATGTATATTAGGGAATATACACATATATATTTAGTAGTCATGACTTCATATAGTCTAGTCAGAGAGTCCATTGAGGACACGCTAGATTTATTTACAAAACTTGCTGCGTCTCGAACATCTTTGTTTCCTTCTCGCTTATGTAACATTAGAATTTGAAACTTTCTGTGACCGAGTGGGATATGCTGTACATGGTGAATAGAGTAGGAGCAATGGAAAAGGAGACTTGTAGCATTATTCATTTGATTGATTGAGGTCATCAAACATCCTGTCCGTCATCAGTGTTTATGGAAGCACCTCGACTACGTCCTCTCGAAACTTTCCAACTGCGAATCGATCGTCGGGCCCAACAGCTAGTCGGAAACAGTTATCAATCCCAATATTAAATACAGGGGATGGACAAACATATGGAAACAACCAACAAAAAACACATTACCGTGACTAATATGGTGCAGGACAACCTCTGGCTTGCAGAACTGCTTGCAGTCTCCTTGAAATGGATAAATATAGGTCCTGTATGATTTGCAAGGGAATCTTATACCATTCTTCCTGAAAACCATGGTACGTTCTGTCATCGATGATGGAGGTGGATAGCGCGCACGCAGATTGCTCTCCAAAACAGACCACAAAGGCTCAATAATATTGATATCTGGCGATTGTGAGGGCCATGGCAGACGTGACACTTCATCTTCGTTCTCAGAAAACCAGTCCTGGACGATGTGAGCTATATGAACACAGGTATTGTTGGCTTGGTAAATGGCATCACCATTAGGGAACAAAGTTTGCACCATGGGATGGACCTGGTCGCCCAAAATGGTCACATAGTCGTTGACAGTGCCGTGACCTTGCAGGGTAATGATGGGTCCGACAGAATACCACGATATGGCTGCCCATACCATGATCGAACCCCGCCATGTTTCACTCTTGGCAGCAAACAATCTGGATCGTGAGCTTGGGATGGCCTTCTCCAGACGTAAACTCGGCCAGAAGTCGGAAACAGCGTGAAGGTGGACTCATCCGACCAAATGACCGTCTTCCATTGCTCCACAGTCCACGTTTTATGACTTCGGCACCACACTGTCCACTTAGTGGCATTTTGATCACTGATGAGTGGCTTTGGAATAGCAGCTCGTCCAGAAATACCCTGCGTGTGGAGTTCCCTTCGCACTGTTTTGGTGCTGACAGGGTTTGTGAGTGTGACATTCAGTTCAGCAGTCACTTTTGCAGCTGTAGTCTTCTTATTTTTCGTCACAATCCTACGCAATGTTCGTCTGTCTCGATCACTCAACACACAATTCCGTCCACGCTGGTGTTTATCGGATGCGGTTTTTTCAGTCCTCCTGTGTGCTGTCATAATCTTGGATACTGTGCCTCGCGAAACACCAAAAACCTCGGCTACCTTGGTTACGGAAGCACACACCATATGGGCCCCAACAATTTGGCCGCGTCCGAATTCTGTTAGCTCTGACGTGATGCACAAAAAAATTGCACAGAACACTGTCTTGACAACAAATGAAGCTTGCAACGTATTGCGGAGGTTGTACAGGTAGTGTTGTTGGGCAGATAACGACAGCGTGACCTACAAACGTCGCTAAAATAAACACTTCAATTCAGGCATGCATTTCACGAGGTGTTTCCATATTTTTGTCCATCCCCTGTATTAGTATTTTAACGGAAACTTGTGAAATATAATGTTATGTTTTCATTAATGTCGAGGCCTTTGGTTTCATAATGAAAATTACTAATTCTTTTTCTTTCTTTAAAAATATACATGCCTCATTGCCAAATCTGAAACTACAGAATTCATTCCTTCCGTTTCATACAGGGTTTCCGCTGATATCTCTATCCTTGCAGTTATTTACACAGTATACGTTGCAATATGAGGACGTATTTGATACTCCCTTCTCTGACAGTCAGCATTTCTAAATTAAGATTGAGAGCCCCCAGTATCTTCAGTAAAACAGTTTCCTTTTATTTTCACTCCTACTCTGGCCCACAAGGCTACTCCTTTCATCAGACGATAGAGAAGTGTGTTTTGTTCTGACCCCCTCCTTGTTTCATATGTGGCACCGAGAGTTCGGTACATACTTATTTCACGTATGTGAAATTATTTCATGCATCCAAGACGCTTTGGATAATAATCTGATATCTTAACACAAACTACTGAGGTAGTAAATTAGATTTTTAATTATAAAATTCTCTTACAGTTCGAATTCAGGAGAATTTTATTCTTAATACGGTTTCGATAGTCATCATAATGGGAAGTGCTTGTATGTCAGGATAGTAGATTTGATATTATGATGGTTTAGAACCATTATAATCTTGAAAACACTATTACCACAAGAGCAGGATCATCGAAAAAGAATGCCTGGATTATAAAAAATTATAACTAAAAAAATATTAAGCGTATCGTATGATTCTAGCGTTAAATTGCTAAGAAATATTTTGAAGCTCTTGTCATAACATTTTTTATTGCTAGTGTGGTGGGACTAAGTCCCTTGTACTACGGCCACTTATGGCCTATTGTACCAACCCCAGATGATAGGTGAGGGTGATTGTGGAGCAATTGGTGGAATGAATATTGGCAGGGGAAACCGAAGTACTCGGAGAAAACCTGCCCCAGCGCCACTTTGTCCACCACAGATCCCACTTGACCAGACCGGGATCGAACCCGGGCCGCCGCGGTGGGAAGCCAGCGACTAACCGCTTGAGCTATGCCACGGCCCTTTGTCATAACTTGGTATGATTCGATATGTGCTCCGTTTGTCATTCGGCAGATATCGAGCCTCTATTCGATCTCGTGCCAAGTCCGCTGAATCATATCTGCAGCTACCGTTCCGATAGATACTGTAATCTTATCTCGTAGGTGCTGAGGAACCCGAAAGATCTCACAATACACATTGTTCTTGACGCATCCCCGCAAAATGAAGTCCACTGGGGTAAGATCTGGGCTTCTGGGAGGCAAGAAATTTGGCCCGCCCCTACAAATCCAGGTGATTGGGAAGTTCTTAATTAAGGGTTTGCACACAGACTGGTAAAAATGAGGAGGTGCTCCGTCCTGCTTGAAAGTGACCGGATTCCATTGTAGGAAAATTTTGTTCATGAATATCATGGTAATCCCTCCAATAATGGTGCTCTCCGCAAAAAAAGAAAGGACCAACAACATGATCACTAAGCAGCCCACAACAAGCATTCACTTTCGCAGAACCACGAACGTACTAATGAATTTCATTTGGTTGCTCTAATCACCAAATTCGGCAATTATGCCGGTTAACGAATCCAATCACTGAAAAGTCACTTCGTCTCTGAAAGAAATCTGGCGTAGAAATATTCATCATTGACGACACAACGGAAAGAAACATCTCAACGCCGCTTGCTACCGACCTTGAATTCAGCATATCTAAAACTCGCCTTGTTTCGCCGCATTATAAAACTTGAATCACTTCGTTATATTTAACATTTTTTGGATGATAGGTTTTCACAATCAAAACTGCACAATGAGGAGCTTCATAACTTGTACACTTCTCCAAGCATAATCAGAATAATCAAGTCAAGGAGGATGAGGTGGGAAGGGCATGTAGCACGAATGGGGGGAAGAGGAATGCATATAGGATATTGTTGCGAAAGCTGGAAGGAAAGAGACCACTGAGAAGACCAAGGCGTAGGTGGGTTGACAATGTTAAAATGGATCTTAGAGAGAAAGGATGGGATGTATTGGATTGATCTGTCTCAGGATAGGGACCAGTTGAGGGCTCTTGTGTACACGGCAATGAACCTTCGGGTTCCAAAAAATGCTGGGAAATTCTTGAGTAGTTGCAGAATTGGTGGTTCCTCAAGAAGGGCTCAGCTCCATGAGTAAGTAAGTAAGATTTTTAAAATCCCGGCATTCTTTTTCGATGATCCTGTATTATTTTTTCCTTCCTCTCGCTCCCACTTTGGCGCACAGGGCTGGTTTTTCAGTTTCATGGTCACTTTACAGACAGTAGGACTCCTTGGTCGGGTGATCAGCCGGTCGCAACGCCTCTGCCTAAACACGGGATAACACAAACACAGAATAACGCATACGCACACTAAACATCCATATCTTGTGTGGGACTCGAACACACGATCCCAGCTTCCGAGCTAGTGAAGACAGTACATGCTTCAAACCGCTCGGCTACCGTGACCGGCAACTTGTATTATAGTAGACATAAAAACAAATACGCATGTGAAAATATTATTTGCATTAAAATAGAATAAAATATATATGAATATGTAGAACGTGGTCTCTGACTCTTACGGAAGAACATAAATTACAGAATTTCGAAGGTAAAGTTCTGAGGAATATATCTGAATTTAGAAGAGAATTTGGGATATTTTATGACGATATTTCTCAATTTCTACAGGTCATCTACTATTAATGGGACAGAGAAAGTTAGTGGCATATGACTGATGCATGTAAATTGGTTTGGGAGACAAGGGATGCATGTAGAATTGTGGCAAAGAATATTTTTTTGAGTTTGTCGCTCGGAAGGCCAACAAGTTGGGAACATTGAAGTGGATATAAGGAAATTATGATCTGAGGCTTGGAGGGGGATGGAATTGACTCAGGATAGTGGGCAATACCCGGCTTTAGTATTTTCCATATTGAACTTGAGTTCTACGACCAAAGAGTAACACAAAACAATTTGAAGGCCTACAGTATTTCTTCAGTATTAAATATTACCTCGTATGATGCACGTGTGCGGTATAGCAAATGAACTGATTTTTCCTGAAGGAAAGGATTTCAGCTGAACTTAAGCAATTCCCTTACAACACTGAATAATATATGATTATGATTATATGAAGTGCTGAAAGATAATCTGCTTTTATATTTAGTGTGTGATGTTTACAGGCTGAAAGTATGAATGCAAATCTTTATTCCTTGTATACTATTTGCACGCTGTCCCTCGATGAATTTAATTCAGGAAACAAATGCTTCCTTCTTTATATTTAAAAAAAAAATATATATGTTTCGCAAAGGAAAACACGAATTTCTGGCTTCAGCTGTAAGGTGATGGTAGAAAAATGTATTTTCAAATATTCACATTTCTCAAATAGTCTGAAGGAAAGGGACCACTACGAAGACCAAGACGTGAGTGGGTGGACAATATTAAAATGGATCTTAGAGAGGTAGAATGGGGTGGTAAGAACTGGATCGATCTGGCGCAGGATAGAGACCATTGGAGGACTCTTGTGAACAGGATATTGAACCTTCAGGTTTCGTAAAATGCTGGGAGGTTCTTGAGTGGCTGCAAAACTGGCGGCTTCTCAAGAGGAGCTCAGCTCCATGAAGTCAGTTACTTGGTTAGTCATATTCTCAAATACCGAAGCTGTTACTAAAGGAGAATTATTTGGTGTTCCTTGAGGAGTTGCGCTGTTCACAGCGTGGGGAACTGTAACAGGGATCTGTGCGCCCGAGGCTAGGAACCCCATGACCTGAAACCTTGCTTGCAGGGCCAGTTGCTAACAAAGGCAATTAGCAGAATAGCGGGGATGCATGTATCTGATGGATGGTTTGTTATCAGATTATTAGAATCTGATATTGCTCGACGTAGGGCAGCAAATTTTGCCTAAGAGACATGGTATCAGTTCAGAACTACTGAACTGGAATATGCACTAGATATTCATTTACAGCGGCTAGCCGTATCACGAATATCCGTGAGGGGAAGAATTTCGCCGCATCTACCCGCAAGGTCCGGAGTTGTATTCTGCATATGCAAGTAGATGAACGCATATGAAGGAGACGACCTCTGCATATGGATGGTAAAAAGGTAAAGTTATCTCTGTCAGTGACTAATTAAGCACTAAGCCATTGAGATGTATGGAGCGTGAATGTAAAAACCCACGCTTTCTAGATCTCGGCACTTGTTGAAGCTTCACGCCCCGGCCGCTTTACCTCTGGGGAAGGAACGCCAGGTGCTAACTGGATAGGAGGCTGAGTGGGCCCCAGAGCCGGTCTGGAAGACACGGAGAAATGAAAATTCTTGCACCCGCCGTAACTCGAACTCCAACCCCTCGGTCGTTCAGCTCGTAGCCAGTCAGGATATGAATGGTAGCTGCGAATAAATTGAATACGCAGTCACGCACAGCCTCCGTGCTTGGGAGTTGGCGAGTTGTCAAAATCTTGCAGTATATAAACAGTGACATGAAGTGTTGCACAATGAACGAACAAAGAAGCAAACTATAATTATTTAATATACATGGAATCAACATAGGATATTGTTAATTATTATTATTATGACGACGACAACGACAGGGAAAATGTGCCTTTGTAAGTCTGATATTTAAATGTCATGGAGTAACAACTGGTCAAGAACAAGAAAACAGAAAAATATCTTCTACTAGAGTGGCGCGGGCGAAGTGACACAAAGACCCCCTTTAAAGGGTATCATTTATTATGTTTAAGATTCTGAAGTAAACATGCTTTATACGAATTTGCTTAATGATAATCCTAGTATTTAGCGGTCTAAGGCATACATTGTCTTCGCTCACTCAGAAGCCGGGATCGTGGGTTCGAATCCCACTCAGGGCATGGATGTTTGTGTGCGTTTTTCTGTGTTTGTGTACAGGTAGAGGCCTAGCGACGAGCTGATCACCCTCTCAAGGAGTCCCACCGAATGTGTAAGATGTAGAAAAACCGAAGTGAACGGAGAAGTACATGGAGGTAGACCTAGGCGCACTGGGGCTGTAGTGCCAAGGAAAAAAACCCTAGTATTTACGTCAGTAACTAAACTCATGAATCAGTGTTTGCAGTAATTAAGTTACGCATGGCTAGTTTCTCATATAAGTTGGCACGGCACTGAGCTTATTTTTTCCGGTTATATATTCTTGTCGCAGTTGGCATTACATTAAAATTTATGTTGAGTAAAGTTTACGAGTCGCTTTTAGCCTCAGGTTGGCTGTCCGGTCCGAACTGTTGAATCGTGAGTCACTGATCAAACAGTAGAACGGGGAATCAATTCTTCTTGCGAGAATCGATTCAGGTGATTGGTGTTGATGGGATCCGAACCTCATTAGCGTTATACCTCGGTACACGAAATGTACGGACCTCTGGTGCGCAGTCTCATCACATCTCTCTCGATGGAAATAAGAGATCCATTCAGCAATTTATGCTTTTGCAGGTGACATGATGTAAATTTTAAGAATTAATTTATTTCGTTTTCTTTGCGCGTGGTATGGGAGTGGTTCTCAGGTTTCTTGGAAATGTTCTGGTATCGTCATGAGGATAAACATATATTGGATTTATTTTAGTACCGAGATGTATAAGGATATTCTGGAGGCTGGTCTATCAATTTATGGCTCTACAGCCCCTTGTTTGTCCTTGGCAGCTTTTTCAGTTTCTTGATTTATACACACCCTGCAGGACTTCTTGTACCGTGTAGCAGCCAGTCGCAAGGCCGCTATCTACACACAGAATCAGTGCATACAGACATCCATGCATTGAGTGGGATTCGAACCCACGATTCCAGCGTTCAAGCGAGCGAAGGCAGTTCATGCATTAGACCGCACGGCCACTGTGATCGGCGATGGCTGGTCCAATGATAAAATTGTGTACATTAGTCCATTTTGAATAGTTACCTTTCAATTCTAGCTGAATACGGAAAACATTAGCAGCAGTAAAGCAAAATTATAAGATACTGGAACGTTAGACATTTCCCTTATATGAGGACGGGTTTATCGTGCGAGTTGTTAGAATAATTTTCTTGTTTTCCAACTGTTTCTGAGTCAAGAATAGTAGCTTCTTAATTTTAAATAAAACGTCACGATCAGCAGCGGATATAATTCCGAAATAAATTGGGTTTGATTAATTCACACCAACTACCTTGACCAATGAGAACAACTTCATTTCTTTCCGGATTTTATTTGGAGTCAACAATTTCCCCCTCGCTACTCAGTATAATTAATTTGCAATGCAAATATTTATATTAAAAGTTAAGTAATATACTTCTGGGATATAATGACACTTATTCTGTTGAAAGTCAACTGGCATTTCGGAGATATTTGTCGTGTCCGTCTTCAGAACTGAAGAATAAGCCAAGCAGGATACCAGGATGAGGAAGGTAGCAAGTAGAGCTGTTTTCTTGCTTGGCTCATTCCTGAATCCTGAAGATGGAGGTAATATTTTCCTCTGAAACGTCGGTTTGCTTTAACGGACTACACGGGGTTATACCCCGGAAAACCTCTGTGAGAGCCTAATATCCTAAAAATAAATTTGAATATTCTGGGTATTATGTACAGATGTTCATGTAAAAAGAACATCTTACGTTGGGTAGGAATAGGCAGGAGTGCAGTCTCGTGAAACAAGAGATATAGCGATAAGTCATGCTGATGAAGAAAGCCAGTAGAATCGATTTATTGAAAGTAGCTTGTGAATTCGGAAATTGTAATTTGTTTAGGCCCCAGCAAGTTCATGGGAATTTGTAATTACTTGTGGAGGAAAGGAAACTTTCCTGAAAGTTACCCTAAGCCTCTGGAAGCTACAGAGAACATCACGAGAAAAAAATTGGTGCCTAATACCGTAGTATTAATTTGTATTAACTGAAAAAAGAATACAATGCAAAATCGGCTTTGGCGCGAGTTTCTTAAATACCTAAGAACATATTTTCATGAAAAAATACTGGTGCTTTTTGGAGTGTGTTTGTTTTCGCGTACTGATTTTCTTTCTTGAAAATATCCACTCTACTTATTGTCTACGAGATGTATTTTTCTAACTATAACAGCCAGCTAAGGAATTATTCGCAGGAAGCTCTCCTTTCGTACAGACTAATATGCACATGAACCATCTTTGTATTAAATTTAAAAATTTAACTCATATTTGTATGAAAGCAGTTGCGGATTCCATTAATTATTTTAGATTTTTAAATAACGCTTATGGATTTTGAATTAGTCTAATTGGCTGATTTTATTGATTTAGTAATTAAGGTTACATGTTAAATGGAACATATATTTATGTTTTTATTTTTAATTAATAGATAGCCAGGATATCTCGGTATAGAGACTGGCTACGGGCTGGTCGACTGAAGGGTCGAATTTCGCGTCCCGGTAGCGCCAAGAATTTTCTCTTCTCCACGTCGTCCAGATCTACTCTGGGGTCCACCCAACCTCCTATCCAATGAGGACCGGGGGCTCTCTCCTCGGGAGTAAAGCAACTGGGGTGTGAATCTGACCACTCACCTCGAGCCGAAGTCAAGAAAATATGAATCTACTCATCCACTCCCCCATACGCCTTCATGACGTAGTGCTTAATTAGTTAAACACAGGGAAAGCATTATCTCTTTACTCTTTTTTTGTAATTATTATGTTAAGTTTATATATGAAAGTGGAGAGTGGCCCAAGGACTTTACAGAAGTTACAATGATCGCCTTAAAGAAAAAGAGAAAAGCTACAAAATGCAGCGACCATCGCACAATAAGCCTTATTGCACATACAGCAAAGATAATAGCAAAGATACTTAAAAGAAGAATTGAAAGGAAAATAGAGGATGTACTTGGAGAAGATCAGTTTGGATTTAGAAGAGGAAAAGGAACCAGGGATGCAATTGGGATGATGAGAATTATAGCGGAACGAACTTTGGAGATAGATGAAGAACTGTGTGTTTGCTTCATGGACTGGCAGAAGGCATTTGACCGGGTACACTGGACCAAATTAGTGCAGATCCTGAAAGAAACAGGTATCGATTGGCATGAAAGAAGATTGATTAGCAAATTGTACATGGATCAGAAAGTTAGAGTACGACTGGACAGGGGGGAGACAGGAAGTGTGCAGATTGGAAGAGGAGTTCGACAAGGATGCTGTTTATCACCAATTCTGTTCAACTTGTACAGCGAATGCCTTACCAAGGAAGCTCTGGATGGGCTCGGTGACTTCAAAGTAGGAGGGCAAATTATTCAATCTGTGAAATATGCAGATGACCTTGTGTTAATGGCTAAGGAAGAAACTGTGCTACAGGGCATGATTGATAGACTAATTGAAATTGGAAGGTGCTATGGCATGGAAATGAATGTGGAGAAAACAAAAGTAATGAAAATTTCGAGACATCCAACCCCAGTCACAATAAAGATAGACCAAAAACAACTGGAGAATGTGAAATGTTTTAAATATTTGGGTAGCTTGTTAACAGATGATGGAAGGTGTACTAGTGAAATTAAATCCAGGATTGCCATGGCAAAAGCTGCATTTAGCAAGAAGAAGAATCTTTTTACCAGCAAACTGGACGTAAATTTTAGGAAGAAACTACTGAAATGCTACATTTGGAGCATAAGACATTTGGAGACGTAAGAAGATACTGGATGACCTTGGGGACAGAAGAGGATACTGTCATTTGAAGGAGAAAGCTCTAGATCGCATTAAATGGAGGAATTGTTTTGGAAGAGACTGTGGTCCTGTCGTCTTGACAGATTACTGATGATGATGATGATTGCATACTAATTTGCTGAGGTGAGAAACTATTATTTTTCCGTTTTTCTCCTCCTTTCAATTTTCTTTCTTTATTTCCTTAACTGATCTTTCTTTCTTTACCAGACAAAAATAAATTATTATTGACCAAATTATACTCGAATGTATTTACGACAATCGTTGTGCAACAAAAGCACGCTAAGCTGAAGCTAAATTCTCTAAACGAGCAATTATATTCTGTCGGGAGATAGGGCATTAACTCCTCTCAAAACCTCTCCTTTTGTGTGTATTGCATCTTCTTTCTTACTGAAGTTTTAATTCAGGACGAGCTGGGGAGGAAATATGTCATCTTGGAGCAAGTAATGCTGTGTGCTAAACAATGTCGCGCAGGGACCGGGGAGCCATTAAGTATGTGAAGCGATGCAGACAGGATAAGTGAAACTTCGATGCGGTGTCGAGATGTGGATACCCGTCCGATTGAATATGCATGGACTTAACTCTCTAGAGATCTAGCACTTAGACGGATACTCAACAGTAGTAACAGATAGGGAGCTTACATATACCCGGCGCAGGCTTCAGAGAATCAGAGAATAAACCGAAAATGTGAGCAACATGCTAAACTGTGCCCCTACATACATGTCTACAAATCTTTGTAAATTTAAATTATCCATGAAGAGTACTGCCTTATGGGATATAACGCCATGTAGTCAATTAATGGTTCGCAAGAAATTGTCGCCTCTATCGTCAGGGTAAAAAGTAAACCAATCAAGAATCCAGTACGAAGCAGAAGAGTATTAGCCGTGGTTACGTGCTACAGCAATCTGACTGTAGCATTGAACACATCCCTAGGTTATTTCAGTTAGTTTCTTAAAGACGCTCTTAGTATCCAGAGTCAATTACGTATAAAAGAGGCATGTCTGTTCGTACTGAGCAGAAGAATCCATTCAAGAAGAGTGAGTTCGGAGACCTTCCCCAGCAAAGGGTTAGTGACAAGTAGCAGTCATACTTCTCCTCTCGCCGAAGAAAAGGTCCCATTTCTACACATGTGATAGTCTAGACCCGAAACCAAGATTGACTCTGCAGTAATTAATCTGACAGACATATTAATATTTCTATCTCTTCCTGTCACTTTATACTTGTAAAATTCTAGAGGAGTTATACAATTTAGTGTAGTTAATGTTGATTATTAAATTATTTAACTCTTACTTATATTTGATAATTTTATGGCAGTAAAGATGTCATTGTTATGAACTCATTGTCACTATACTTTTATTAAGACAATCTCATTACAGGCATATCCCATTGTTGTCACGATACCATTGTCACGTTCGTGATGCCTCTCTTAGAAAGCAAGTAATGGTAGGAAGAAAGCAGGCTTGGACTGGTCCCTAATGCACGTTCCAAAGTGTCTTAAACTAAACAAAGAAGATCCTTTACCATCATAAAAAATATAGTATAAGTAGGTTCAGAGGTGTGGAAACATGTGAGGGCTTACATAATTAAACAAAAAAATTAAAGTTATCTTTATTGGTGACCCCCGGATTTTGTTCAAATTCCCACTTCGTAAACATGTTACATCTTTGATATTACTCCTTGTCTGCTTTTTTCCAGTTGGTGACAGTCGGCTTCTAATAATTCCACGTATTGCAGTTCAGCTTATCATAATAACGGTGGCACGTTCTGTGGCAGTGAAGCGATTCGAGTGGGTTTGCAAACTCCCACTGCCAGTTTGTTGAATGAAGTCTCATTAGATTTTCACCTATCTTCGGTGACACATCCAATCTACCCGCTGGAGCGCCGCAGCCGCACATATCCTTTACCCTTCTTGTTTGCGTTTTGAGCTCGAGTCTACGAGTTAAGTGCATTTGCGTGTCCCCACAGCCTCCCGCCTCTGTGAATTGTCCCCAGATGCTTCTAGTATTGCTCTTTGCAGGAAACAGTCAATTGACGAGTTGAGTGAAAGAACGATCTAAATTAGAGAACTTCTGTTTCAGTATGAAGGAACAAGCTACAGACTGCACATATTGGCAGTTTTTTTATTGCTAGTGGGGTGGGACTAAGTCCCTTGTACTGCGGCCACTTCTGGCCTATCGTACCAGCCCCAGATGATAGGTGAGGGTGATTGTGGAGCAATTGGTGGAATGGAGATTGGCAGGGGAAACCGAGGTACTCGGAGAAACCCTCCCCCAGCGCCACTTTGTCCACCACAAATCCCACTTGACCAGACCCGGGATCGAACCCGGGCCGCCGCGGTGGGAAGCCAGCGACTAACCGCTTGAGCTATGGCGCGGCCCTATATTGGCAGTTACTTATCCCTTTAGCTTTATGCGTGGTTTGGGTTGGTTAGCAAGGATATTTGTTGTACCCATTTTAAGTGCAGAGTCATTAGTTAAGCACTCAATTATGAAATCTTTTCTCACTGAGAAACTTCAAATGAAGCCACCAAAGAGGAAGAATAAATTAATAATTGTAGTTCATAATTGTGTCTTTATGCTCGCAATTTTATCAGTATTAGTTTTCACAATTTTCAGTTTTACACATAGCCTCACAATGTTTTTTATTGGACATTTCTAGGTATGCTCATGCCCTCTTAACTTAACTATATTGACATCCCCAACTTCAATTCTTCATTCATTATCTTTCACCTTGAAAAATTTCGTATTCTTGACTTGAAATGGTGCAATTGTTACCATTAGGCCAAAAGCTGAGCATTAATTTTGTTCGGCTTCATATCTCATAAGGATTTGCATACTTTCTGAAGTCTTATTGTCACACAAGCCGGTCACGGTAGCCGAGCGGTCTAAGTCATATACTGTTTTCGCTCGCTCGGAAGCAGGGAACAAGGGTTCGAATCCCACACAAGACATGGATATTTGGTATGTGTATGCGTTTATTCTGTGTTTGTGGTGTCCTGTGTTTATGCAGAGGCCTTGCGACGAGCTAATCACCCGTACATCAGGCTTCATGTCACCACTGCAATCGTATTTGCTTTTTATTTCATTATATTTAATAAGATATCTTGAACCTGTATACCTCTTAACATATAAATAAATTGTATGAATAAGTAAAATCTTTGCCTTTACATGTTTTGGCCATTAGTGGTCATCACAAGACTGTAAAAGAACAACTTTACATATATTGTTGTTTGCACAGAAACTGTTACTATAGAATCATAAAGGGACTTTAACAACAATTGTGTACGTGCTAAATTAAGACTAAATAGGTAAGTTGTGAATATCAGGAAGTTAAATATTATTGTCGATTGGACAAAAGAATATAATAACGCCTTCATTTTTACTTCCTCTTTCGTAGAATTGTATTGTATGTCCTGGTGTACCGTGAGCTGTATGCCCATCCGTGTGTTGTTGTATATAATCCAGCAAAGCATGTCATAATGTGCGTGGGACGTACCGTTTTAAAAGGCACAGCCTTTACTTATATTAATCTAGTTACACTTGGTGGACATAATTTATTTATTTATTTATTTATTTATGCATATTTATGGGGTTTGCCGAAACCAGAATGGAAAACCGTTAACAGACAAGACACGAAAAATAATTTGTGTGTCACTTTAATTAATCACATATTACCAGTAGCACCAATATATTTCTATTCTCCCTCGAATTATATTTAACGTGTAAAAGCCATTACCATAAGCTGTTATTGTACCGGAAACCAATAATACGAGTATTTGCTTTGTGGTCTTGAACGAGTTCTGTGTTATTTCCATATCGGAGTGGAAAGTAAACTCGAGCGCAAGCGGATGTAGAGAACCGTAGCCTTGCTGTCACAAGTTTTAAGCAGTTAAAGCGCACATCCTTGTTGGATTTGCGTGTGAGATAGAAGAAAGACATAGAAAAGAAGCAGAACAGGTAATAAATTGGGAGTAGTAGTAACAGCGCTGAAAGAGAGATGCTTTTCATACAAAGCCAAGGAATTTCCGTTCTGTTTCCGATAAAATACGGGTAAAGTGTGCTGAAGTTCGGAAATTTATATGGATAAGTGTGTAAAATATTTCCAAATGATACTGAAGTGCCGATACCAGGACGTTTTACTTTAAATACAAATTTTATCCTTTTTTCGTGATAAACGCCGAGTTTTGAGAGAGTTGTGTCCAATTTCAAGCGTTTAAATTCCTATAGAAAGGGAAAGAATATATTGTCACTCAGAATGGTGCAAACTCCTAAGACACTGGGACCAGTGCAAAAAGTACAGAATTTTCATTATCATTAATCCTTATTCTATAGAAGTCATTTTACTCCATGTTTCTTTATAAACACAGTTTATTTGGCATTAATACTCTTTTTTTATTCGGCCAACACAGACTATCATTCTCCTGTGGGTTGTGCACTATTCTAATTAATTTTGAAACAACGAATCCTTAAAACGTTTCTTAGGACTTCCTTCGTAAGGTCTCCATCTACACAGAACAAGAAAAAGCAAATACACTACTGTGAAGTGTTTTGAAAATTGCCTTTCGTTTACGAAGAATATCTGCTGCAATGAATTGTAATTCCAGCATAGAAGAACTGTACAGTACTTCGCTAACAGTTATCAGACAACGCCTTTGATGGCTCACAATTGATTAAGTTACTGTGACGTTCCTCCTAAAAGCCGGAATATCGGAGTCAGAGCGGGCGTCCATTGCTAGACAACGGTTTGGTAATCACGTTTTTGCTACAATAAGAGCAGTAATGCATCGTTGTCTAGGTGAAAATTGTAAACATATTCACGCGGCAACGCGTACACAGGCAAATCATTACCACGGAAATGAAAACCAGAACTGTTGAAGGGGGTGTCTTCTACACCAGCCGCCTAGCAGGTATGAATGGACATAATTTCAGAAGCGGGAAGCGGGAAGCGGGAAGCGGGAAGCGAAAAGTCTGTCACATAAATGAAGTAGAGAAGATGCAGACAACAGTGAAGGACTCAGCCTCCAGAAATGGTTGAATATGTGAAACCTTTTAACCGAGTATAGTTGTGTTAGTAACATCAAATGAACCTAATCGTGAAATTCAGAATCCACAGTTATTAGTCACGCGTACAGGTGACATTATTATATTCAGTATATTTCTCGGAATCCTAAGTTTTATGGAAACAACAGATGTACCTCACTGATAGCTATGACTTATTCACTCAATACATTTTGGCCCTAAACCGCCGCGCATAATTCACGATGGATTTCCACAGCACTTCTCTTTTAAAGCGAAGAAAGCGGATAACAGCGCGAATTTCGCAGGTGGCGGGATTATTAAACTCAGGATATATCATAACTCACTCTGTAGAGAGAGACAAGAACAAAGACTAGGTGACCAGTTATATGATGATTAGAAGGCAATGGATCATGTGACGGTACCTCGCATGCGCGAGTTCTTCCCCGCTCCTACATTAGTTCCCTAAATAAACTGAGTTTACTTTCCGAACAGCCCTCGTATTTAAAAAAATAAACAATCGCTTATTTGATTCTTTAAACTATGAAATTTATCTAAATAGTATTTAAAAACGCCATATATTAATTAAAATGGACCTGATATTCTACAGGGTGTCCCAGGAGGAATGGACCAAACTTCGGGAGGGTGTTTCTTATGTTAAAGTATGCCGATATAACCCAAAACACCTATGTCCAAAGTTGAACGGTTACGGAGATAATGGCCAGAGAAGTGTCAAACTTTGACCGG
>NW_019721800.1:139658-150850 GCF_002891405.2 Cryptotermes secundus | reverse complement strand
TGGTAGGTTGCGCATGAGATCACGGCTAGTGTGACATCACCACACTCAAGTACAAACAGATAACAGTCACAGCTGACTGTCCACAGTGCGTGGACCTGCAAGAAGACCACACTTTTCTCGGGCCATTATCTCCATAACCGTTCAACTTTGGACATAGGTGTTTTGGGTTATATCGGCATACTTTAACATAAGGAACACCCTCCCGAAGTTTGGTCCATTCCTCCTGGGACACCCTGTATATACAAATATATAAATCCCTGAAGTTAAAATATTTTTATTTATATAGCTTTCAGCATCCCGTTGCATTGAGGCAATTATTATTGGTACAATAGGCCAGAAGTGGCCGCAGTACAAGGGACTTAGTCCCACCCTACTAGCAATAAAAATTCTTATTATTAAAGTACACGTCAATAATGCAATAAGACATCAAGAATATGTCGCTCACTAAAAATGTATTTTAATACTTTATGATGTTAAAACCATTAAAATATCAATAGGACACTAAAAGTATTTTATTTTATACATTAAAAGTGATTGTCAGAATTTCTAAAATTTATCTAGTTTAACATATATTTTTGTTTATAATTTTAGTTCCCTATTGACATTTTAATGATTTTAATATGGTAAGGTATTAAAATACATTCTTAGTAAGTGACATATTCTTAATGTCTTTTAAATTGTTGCATTATTGACGTGTACTTTAATAATAAGTTTAATTTTATATGTTTGTTCTATTCGCATATTGAAGCCGATCGTGTTAGCGACACTGCCATCTTCAGTGGCTGACTAATGCTTAACGAGACATGAGTAGGTAAACATTTGGAAAGTTATAGTTAGGCTCCTTTAGATGTGAAAGAGAAGGACTTGTCATGGGCTGTACTAGGAGCGAAGTCTTGCCGGAGAAATAAAGTAAAGGAAGGGGTAGCTTGTCCCTCAGCTGAAAACGAACGCAGACACATCGGAATATGAAACATGAGTGGCGGCTATAGCACCGCAGGGTCCATTGCGAAACGTGAAAAGACGAGAAATGTTAGCGAAGAGAAATTACATCGCAGTAAATTGGACATGCTCTGCTCTAACAATACTCGGTTGTTATGAAAGTGCTACTAGTGAATTTTATTCAACTCGATACACATGTTATTTTGCGTAAGTTTACGTCAAATAATTCGTCATGCAAATCCGTTGACTGTATCTACCTATATATGGTACTAACTGCTTCACATTTTCATACCCCTCGGCCTAACCACGCCGGTCCTGAGTGCTAGAGATTCATTCAGAACTGTTATTATAGTGTATAAGAATCTAATTTGGAAAAATATTTTGTTCTTTGACCTCAAATTGCTCGAAAGATTAACAAACTGGTCGTAGGTTTTCAGCTATTGTAACTGAGAGAATGGTGAAGTGGTAATGATCTAGACATATATTTTGGAGATACTCGGTTCGAAACTGACCTCCTCTGTGGTCTAGTGGTCAGAGTTCCTGGCTACAGATCTAGAGGTCCAGGTTCGATTTCCGGGGTTACCAGATTTTCTGAGAAGAAGTGGGTCTGGAACGGGGTC
The DNA here is from genome assembly GCF_002891405.2 of Cryptotermes secundus. Classification (NCBI taxonomy): domain Eukaryota; kingdom Metazoa; phylum Arthropoda; class Insecta; order Blattodea; family Kalotermitidae; genus Cryptotermes; species Cryptotermes secundus. Next base: position 149,291 of record NW_019721800.1, on the reverse strand, counting down.
CACTCAGCCTCGTGAGGGCAATTGAGTTGTTTCTAGGAAATAGCGGCTCCGATGTAGAATCTTATTGGGCTGTTTAGTTCTATTGGTTAAATATAAAAAGGGTAAAGTAACCCTGTAACGAGCCGTGATGACCAATGGGGTTGTGAGACGTCAAGGATCCCACATCTTGTAGACAAATGGCTCATAAATGGCGGTGAGCTTGTCAGCCTTATAAGCCGGCAGCGCTATATTTCCAGGAAGATTCCTGGTACTCTTTTCTGTTAGAGCCTGAGTCAATCCCAGGACCACAATGCGACTGGAAGGATTCGGTCAATAGAAAAATATCCAATTACCTCATCGGGAATCGAACTCGCGACCTATGCTACCGCGTTCCCTTCTATTGGTGTATAAGAGCACTGAAACCCCCGAACTCCGTCTTACATTCTTTGGGCACCATAGATCTCTCTCACGGTTCATCACCTTCATCCTTCCGTACTCCCCCGCATCCATTTGCAACCCATCCTCGCCGAAACCAAGCCAGGCGAAGTTTAGTTTGGCTACGTGGAATCTAACAAGCAGGAGTTTCCACCCGAAAAGGAGGGGAACGGAAATTTGGTTAGCCCATCTACGAGTATGTGTTCCTCCCACCACGGCGTGTGGCCGCCCCCACCTTCCAAAGCGGTTGGCAGAATAATTTCTGTTGAGGAACGTCGCTCTGCTTTGTAAAATACTGACAAAGAAAAGGCCCAGAGTTAGGCAGGATTTCTTTGAAAAAATTAATTCTGAAATCGAAATAATTTCTCTATTAGACCTGTTCGCGGTAGGCCGCGCCATAGTTCAAGCGGTTAGTCGCTGGCTTCCCACCGCGGCGGCCCGGGTTCTATCCCTGGTCTGGTCAAATGGGATTTGTGGTGGACAAAGTGGCGCTGGGGTAGGTTTTCTCCGAGTATTTCGGTTTCCCCTGCCAATCTTCATCCCACCAATTGCTCCACAATCACCCTCACCTGTCATCTGAGGCTGGTAAAATAGGCCAGAAGTGGCCGCAGTACAAGGGACTTAGTCCCACCCCACTAACATTAAAAGAATTATTATGCACGGTAAATTAAAAGAAAAAGGGATCCAATTTTTGTAGTATCTGAACACCGCTGCAGGATGGGTTACATATTTTAGTGGGCCCTGTTTTGTCAACACTGATTCCACTGACACAACCTTCCGTATCTGTTGCTTCAAATAATTTCCCAAAGCTGCAAATGCTTCATAATGCTGTTTACTGAATATAACCTTGACTTCATAATGATATTCAGTTTACAGCTCGCACGGTGTTAACATACGTCATAACTGGGTTTGGAGGGGCTCAATCCCGCTCGCCGCAAGTTTTGCGTTGTGCTATATGAATAAGAAGCCTTGTCATGGACTGCCAGTCTCTTCAAGAAAACCCACTGAACATGTAACGGGTGAGACACGTCCATGTTGTTGAACGGTGGGTGTACCAGAATGTTCTAGGATTGTATTTGGATCTGTCAGTTCTGAAACTTGTCTGCTTTGCCGGCTGAACTGACTGGTGTTTACGTGAGATTCTCCAGTCCCTCAGGTCAATTCAGAGAAAAATCCCTCAAATAGACCAAGAGAGTCCCCCTCTCAAATTCTTTCCCTACTCCCCATACAGGCTATAGTGATCCTTCCCGCTCGTTCTGCAGTATACGTGACTTATTCAGCTGCAACATTCAAACGAACCCAAGAAGCAACGGGAAGTTGACATGAACCTTTCGGAAGTGGTTGGTTTTTCTTGCATATAGAATATATTTTCACTTCTCCATGTCGTCCAGACCGGCTCTGGGGTTCATCCAACCTCCTATACATTTGGCACCAGGGGATCTTTCCCGGGGATAAAGCGGCCGGGGCGTGAAGCTGACCACTCACCTCCAACTAATGCCGAGGTCAAGAAAAGTTGCATCTATACATCTACTCCACCATACGTCTTCATGACATAGTGCTTAATTAAGCACAAGGACACCTTTATCTTCTACCTTTATAGCCTGTGTTAATTATACTTGCACCCAGGCAGCTTGCGGTCTACGAAAGATTGTTAATATTATTTCGTCCTAACTCATGGAAGAATAATTTATATTTATAAGAATGATAAATTAAAGGAATAAATTAAATCTACGCTTCCATATTTCATCTGCCTATATCAAATTACAAAATTTCTTCTTAAAATTTCACAGAACCAACATTTCATTTTAATGGGCCTAATACGAAAGTTGGAACTTTAATAGTGGCAACTATTTATTTACAACTGATACAAAATGGATGCATGTTTCGAAGTTTTACACGCACTGTCCTTCAGTGTAGTCACCAGCATTGTGTACAACCCGTTGCCAGCGATGTGAAGTCGTAGGATACCTTTAGCAGCGCCTGTTGTGTTGATAGTTCGCATGGAGCGGTCTACTGCCTGAAGAATCTCTGGAACAGTTCTGAAGCGAATGCCACGAAGTGGTTCCTTCATCTTAGGAATCAAGTTGAAGTCACAAGGGCTTAAGTCCGGGGGGTATGGTGGATGGTACAGCACTTCCAGCCCCATCGATCGAACAAATCAGCCACAGCTTGCGCTGCATGCGGCCGAGCATTGTCCTGCAAAATGATGGGTGGGTTCTGCAGAAAGTGTCACCGCTTCTTTCTCAAAGCTGGTCGCATGTTGTGTTCCAAAAATGAACAGATATACTGAGCATTGACGGTCTGCTGTCGGGAAACGGTTTGCGTTAGGATAACACCATCACAGTCGTACACGAGAATCACCATAACTTTCACATTGCTGGGGTTCTGACGAACTTTTGATTTTCATGGTGACCCATAATGACACCATTCGTTCGATTGGCGTTTCATTTGTGGCTCGTACGATTTGGCCCATGTCTCGTCCAGCATAATGATACGGCGAAAGAAAGCCTCTCCTTCGCGCTCATAGCCCTCCAAGTGGTTATGAGCAGCGTCGTATAGTCGCTATTTCTGCATTTCCGTCAAATCATGCGGAACCCATCATGATGCAATGTTTCTCATGCCCAGGCGTTCCTTCAGAATGTGAAGCACAGCCGTATGCGCTAATCCTGTCTCTCGGGACAACTCAGGAATCGTATGGTGTCGATCACTCTCCAGTAACGCGGAAAGAGCATACACTTCTTCACTGACACTAGGACGACCTGGCCGACGCATGTCTGCCACATTTTGGCGTCCCTCATTAAAGGCTTTTACCGCCCTTGCCATTGTTCTATAAGGCAATGCAGATTTCGCGCAAGCCTCTTGAAGATCTTGATGACACTGTTGTGCTGTACGGCCTCTGGCACATTCATTCTTTATCCAACTCCGTTGTTCCTGTTTCGAAAACCTCGTGACAACACTGCATTAGACCGCCAGCTAACACGAGGCTCTGTTCTCGTCACTGCGCATGCGCGTGATGTGGGAAGGGAGAGCCCATTTACTTTGAGACAAGGTAGGTATCTAACTAAAGTGTGGTATAAGCGACATTATTTGGTTCCGTTGCATGGCGCCCCTACAGCAATGTTGCCACTATTCTAGTTCCGCCCCTCGTAATTCGAGCTCCTTGATATTACGGCGAACCTTATACATAGCGCGTTCCCTCTTTAATGATCTCCAATAGAAGTTTGGTATGAGTTTCTTGCCTTCAAGGTGGTCCCTCGTTGAATTTCTCCAATAAAAATATCGTGTAAGCATGTTTATTTTTCTCAATGCGTGCTATTTGTCACATAATTTCATCCTCCTTGGTTTAATCACATTAACCACCGCACTAGGATTTTGGTATCAGTCAAGATTTCTCTAAACATATATTTTAACTTGACTGCTTAAACATGTAGGGCTACATATAAGGACGTTACATCACGCTATTCAATGAGAATAGTTAATATTTTATAGAAGGAATCAAGACTGTTGCCAACATATTCTTAGCATATAAATCCTGATTATATGCCAATAAAACATTACGGATAATTTTTTTTTAATTCGCTTAGTGGGGGTGGAGACCAGCTGGGTACACTCGGTACGGCGGCCACTGATTGGCCTATTGTAGCATGCCCCGGGTAATTATGATTATGGAGAATTTGGTTGAATGAAGATTGGCCGGGGAAACCGAAATACTCGGAGGAAACTCGACCCAGCACCACTTTGACCAGAACCGGGATCGAACCCGGGTTGCCGTGGTGGGAAACCAACGACTAACCTCTTGAACTATGGCGCGGCCACAAGCATTATGGATAAATTTTACTAATATTTTTACGTAAGATTCCTGTGTANCGGTGCCAAATCCCAGAAGACTGCTTTCTTCATAGTCACCGCCGTGAAAGCCTCAAATCTTACAAAAGTAAAGTTATCCCTGTAACAGGCCGTGGAGGCCCATAGTATAGCGAGAAGTCCAGAGTCTCATATTTTCTACACAATCGAATCACAGATGGCGGTGAGGTTGTCATCCTTACGCGCCGACTGTCCTTTTTACACCCAGGAAGATTCGTGGTACTCATTTCTGTTAGAGGCTGAGTTGACCACAGGTCCATAGTGCGGCTGGAATGATTAGGTCAATTGAAAAATCCAATGATCTCATCGGGAATCGAATCCGTGATTTTCCAGCTTGTAGCATAGTGCCTCAACCAACTACGCTACCTCGTGACCCGGGTTTAAATCTGGGGATATTACGATGCGCGTGGACGCGAAATGAATTTTACTGAAAATGCGAACTTTTTGTATTTACGTTACACATGAAAGATTGCCTAAAACTGTTAGTACGATTGACTGGAGGAGAATGAGTGGCGCAGTGCACTCAGTATGAATGAGGGATATGAGAAATTCATGCATGGCTTCCATCGTAAAATTGATGAAATGAATCTTAGAGAATTGGATGTGAGCACGGATTAGAGTCAACTGGATGAGGATAGGGTCCAGTGAGGCTTTTCAGAGCTACATAATGAACCATCGCTTTTCATCAAACCTCTGAATACCGACTAGCTCAATAACTCATCTTTTCCAAGAAGACTGAACCATGAATTTTTTCACTTTTACGAAAATACCAATGCATACATGCCATGTACATAGTTCTGAAATTTAGTTCCGTGGAAATGTGTGGGAGGAACTTACATATTTGCCGTAACATATTATTCATAAGTTAATTTAATTTTCTGTCCTCATTTATGGCGCACAGAAATTACCGATATAGAGTATTATTTTTGCATAGTGGGAATGGAGTCCAGCTGGGTCCACTCGGCACGTCGGTCACTGAATAGCCTATTGTACCTACTCCGGGTGATTATGATGATGGAGAATTTGGCGGAATGAAGATTGGTAGGGGAAACCGAAGTACTCGGATAAAACCTACCCCAGCGCCACTTTGTCGACCACAAATACCACTTGACCAGACCCGGGCTCGAACCCGAACCTCAAGGGTGGGAAGTCAGCGACTAACCGCTTGAGCTATGGCGCGGCCGATATAGTGATTAGCATTTTTGTTTCGTATTCGCAAGGCCACGGGTTCAAATCTCGATTGAGCATAAAGTTTATATAACATTGAAGTAAACAGGAGATTGATCATGAATATTGAGGAAATAACAAATATTAACGAGACGGCAATGAAATATTTAAAATATCCTGAGTTTTCATGGAAAGAATGAGGGAGTCCGTGGAAAACTATCACTGTAACTGGTAACCGACCAAAATCGAACTGCGTACGTACCAAATGCAAATATTTATTTATTTATTTGAGGACGTTGTCAGTGGCTCAGATTACTTAACGACGAATGGTATGAATGGAAAATAATGAATTGGAAATATAGCGGCCGTGGCCTATTTTGAAATATTACCAATTTTCCTTACTAAAAATCCATGAAAAAGAGCAGTCAATGTAACCGGCCCCAGAATCGAGATTGTTCTTCTGAATGCACCCTCGACTGTCATTTTCGATAATCGAAGTGTAAAGTGCAGAAAATCCTCTAATAACACCTCCACACAACCCTTGCACTGAGTTTCCAACTTATCGTTAATAATGATCTTGTATGCGTCGATGTGCAACGCCCGTAGATGACAAATAATCGAAGATATCATAAAGTACAAGTTGTGAACTGCTATAATCTGAAAGTGAACTTATGAAGTTAGAAGCAACTGGAGTTTATATCTTGCTTCTTTGTTCTGGATATGTGTGTAAAATAAAGGTTGGGTTGCCTGTCACTCCAAGCCGAACCAAAGCACCACGAGGGCCTCTGGTCCCAGGTGGCGATCAGTGTAGAATGCGCCGAACAGATGAAGAAACGTCCATCAAACGGAAGCAATTTTATTCTCGGTGGGCTCTGAGCTCTTGGAGCTGATTACGATAGAGGTTTTCCTTTGTGTCTGAGAAGTCCCGTTTGTTGCTATATGTAAAATCACTTCGTTTATACCTTTTGGGCAGAATGGAAACATTGTCATTTGAAATACACATACACTTAGCGGACATTTTTCGTTTTTCCATGAATAACTTTAAACTCTTTCTGATGTGTCTTTATGAACACAGCAAATCATGTCTAAAACTTATAATCGGAAATTGCCCTTAGTGGAAAATTTCTTCTGTTGGTGAAGAGAAGGCAAAAAAAAAAACTATTTTACAGTAAACCGTCGCTAATCCGGATGTCGGATAATTCGGGTCGAAATATGAAAAAGAAAATATGTTCACAGTTGAGAACATAATTTGAAAGAGACATGGGATTTAGGAGCAAGAGGGATTAGAAAAGAGGACTCTCAGACTGTGTTGAGGGCAGCTGGAGAGAGTGAAACTACGCAAGAAAATTCAGGTTTGGTTTGAGCTGGATGAAGGGGCCCTGGATTTCAGCTTCTGACAGAGGAATAAATTGCTGCAGTGACTTTATGTATTCAGCACTACTTATATTATTAACTTTGCCATTTATTTGCTCTCTAAATTGTTTGTCCTTTAGGGTTATCTTTTGCTTCATTAATCCTGATTATCGGTTAATCCGATTGATCTGCCCCCAATTATTCTGATTAGCTAGGGTTTGCTGTACTTCCAACTAATAGTTTAAATGGATCAGATTACTTACTGAGAAACTAATAGTTGCTCAGCTAGACAAGAAATTTACAGATGTTTTTGAGCACGGAGGATTGTTACCATGTCCACGAAAGCCTGTCAATGATCCCCGTTCTAAGGCAGATGAAACCAGTCCAAAATCTCCCAGCCCATTTCATTGAGATTACTAGTTATATAATTTTGTCATCTATGCCCAGGTTTGCGTATGCGTCTTCTATTGATCTCTTTATTACAGGGTTCCTACCAAAAGCGTCCTCCAAGTCCTGACCATCTCATCTTCCGTGACTTGATCATCGTAAGAGTATTTGGCGCGGAGTAAAAATTCAGAATTTTGTCTTAATGGAATTTTCTCCAGCTTCCTAATATTTACCCCCCCCCCCGTAGTCACAATTTTCTTTTCAGCATTTTGTCCTCAGATACCCTAAATATATATTTTTGTTAATGTCAAAGATCAATTTTCACATTTTTATAAAACAATAGGCAAAATTATAACTTTCTATGTTTTAGTGTTCACATTTTTAGACAGCTTAAGGGAAGCGAAATGATTTTGTAACTGCTGAGAAAATGTATTTCCGAATCCATTCTGCATCTAATTTCTTGGCAATTTCAAGTTTCATTTGTCAGTGTCGTTCCTTTCCACATTTTCAAAGGATCTACATATTATCTAATTTTGTTACAATATTCTAAAGCATTCTGGTGACGTGACATGACTTTAACGGCCTACTTTTGTCCCTCTTGCATTCATTTGTGTACCTGCCCTTTATGTTTTCGCCCAATCAATTAACATCTTAAGTACAAACCAGAAGCTGATGGCCCCCATTTATTTTTATTCTTTCCTGGTATCTTAGATCCTCTTAATGTTGTATTCTAAAGTAACGTTGAAAAGAAAGGCGGATAAACTATCTCCTTTAATCGGGAAAAATTTACCTACACTGATTTTATTTTAATTTCATTTAAACACATTTTAATTCGAATAAAGCGTATGATAGATATACAAATTCTGTGAGAATATTGTGGAGCACTTCCCTCATATCTGAACCATTTGACTTCTTAAAGTGTATAAAGGACGTGCTGTCTTGTGTGAAAATATTTCCAAGAAGTCGAAACCGTCTGCGGTAAAAAACTGACAGGCGAAATATTATTCAGAGGGAAATAGTCCACCTGACTATTTATTGCTTCATGTTAGTAAAATTTTACTTATTTCACTGAGAAAGAATACTGCTATCAAACATGGAAACAATTCGGATCACTTAAAATTGTGTGAAGTATGTTAATGGAAAGGAGACTTAAAGAGAGGAAGAATGTCAAAGAACAAACGAGAGAAAGAAAATAAAGCATAAGTAGTATTGTTCACTAATTGAACAGCGTGTGATGTGATCAGTAAGTTTCCGGATTGGCCTTAATACGGCAAAACAGCGATTAGGAGAAAACTCCTCTTCTACGTGGAGGTAGAGCAGATTTGACGTCATTCTCTGTAGCTTGCTTCTCTCAGTAGTACCAATGTTTGAAGTGAGGGTGTGTGTTTATGTGTTGCACAAACCTATGAGATGTTAAAGCTTGCTTTCGAAGAGGAAATGACCTGCAGAACTCAGAGGTTGTATTGGGTTTCCAAGCGCAGAAATGGGTCGACTTTGGTTTAGCGATGCTGGACATTCAGAACATACATCGACGAGGTAAACGGATTAAGATGCGCAGCAAATCAAATGAATTGTTTACGAAAACAGATACGTCACCATCTGCTACGTAGTGAATGAGATTGGAATCTCATTTGGATCATGACAAAGCATTCTGAGGATACTGTTCAAGTAATCAACGATCGCATGCTTTCAAATACTTTCATCCCCCAAACAGATGCTGTATAATATGCGCCATTCAATTAACAATTTTTTATTGCTAGTGGGGTGGGACTAAGTCCCCTGTACTGCGGCCACTTCTGACCTATTGTACCAGCCCCAGATGATAGGTGAGGGTGATTGTGGAGCAATTGGTGGAATGAAGATTGGCAGGGGAAACCGAAGTACTCGGAGAAAACCTGCTCCAGCGCCACTTTGTCCACCACAAATCGCACTTGATCAGACCCGGGATCGAACACGGGCCGCCGCGGAGAAGCCAGCGACTAACCGCTTGAGCTATGGCGCGACCCATAAGAGACCTTAGGTCGGCCAAGAAATCGACCGAGATTTGAACAGGAATAAACAGAGAGTTAGCTTTGTATCTGCGTATTCTGTGGTGAGAATAAGGAAACACCACAGTAGAATATTAGAAATTAACGTAATGAGATGCAAGGAAAACAAGAGAACGTCTTAATACAGAAAGTTTCTTAGATGGCACTATCCGATTCGACTGGTTGCCTAAGAGATACACTGATTAGATTAGAGGCTGGGCCATTGCGAATACTACTAACCACTACACCGGCAACTTTCGGTCATATAGGTACAGGGAAGTGAATTGGACCCAATGTAATTTGCCGAGTGTTGCGCAGTTGGTGGGAAGTGTGTTAACCTCAATTTGCTTGCCGTTTCGTGACGCAACAGAGGCTGCGTCCACCGACTGGCCTGGAGTAATGCGGCGTAAACAGACTGCGG
>NW_019721800.1:131501-139623 GCF_002891405.2 Cryptotermes secundus | reverse complement strand
GGGGCTGGAAGGATGGGAGAATACGAAACATGTAATTACAAGCTTACATGAAACCATTTTAAAAGACAAATGTTGGGAGGAAGTATGTTCTGTAATGCATAAAACAAACAAGCCCTTATAATATTCCTATGCCGATCACAGTGGCCGCACGGCCTAAGGAGTGAGCTGTTTACGACTGCTCGAAAACTGGGATCGTGGGTTCGAATCCCACGTAAGGCATGGATGTCTATGTATGCTTTTATTCTGTGTTTGTGTTATTGTGTGCTACGGTCTGATCCTCCATCCAAGGAATCCTACCGACTGTGTGTAGGGAATAGTGGCCAAGGTCGAACAAGACGACTGTAGAGGCATAGACAGATAGTATTCATATGCATGCAACACCCTGTCATCATATAAATATGCCCATATTCTTTTTGTACTGTACATAAATCTGATGTATTCGTACGTTCTAATAAGATTTTTTTTCCAACCTACTGCCTTATTTTATCATAACAGTTAAAATTAAGTCATTGCCACACACCTATCTGTGCGTAACGTTCTTTGTAACTCTATTATTGTATTTCGCAACTGTTAACGAATTTACATGAAACTCGGTAATGACATAAAGAAAATTCCTGCTCTTCAGGAACCAGAATATCCATTAATGTTCACAAAGCCCGTCATATTAAAAAAACGTAAAAAATTCAATGTCTCACATATACTGATAACAGTGACATAGGGTCATTGTAGCTGTGACTCTCTAGATCCTTGTTGGGTGGGTGCTCGTTTCGAATCTTAGCCCGGACACCTGCTGTCCTGACTAAATTTTCCACGGTTTTCCTCAGTCCTACGAGGAAGTGCCTGGATAACAACTCGGATAATCCACGACCCCTTCATTCCGAATCATTTCCGGTTTCATTCTTCAACTGTGATCTTACCATTCGAGCTGATTAGTCTAGCTACTGACAGCGTCATAAAATAACAAATAAGAAGTTAACAGTGAGGTCTGAAAATTGCTTTCTCACCCCAAAATTTTGGCACGCGGTAGCGCAGTTGGTTGAAGTACTATGCTAGAAGCCGGAAGGTAGAGTGTTCTAGTCCCGATGAGGTCATTGGATTTTTTCAATTGACTTAATCCTTCCAGCCACACTATGGCCTTGGGGTCGACTCAACCTCTAACAGAAATGAGTACCAGGAATATTCTTGGAATATTCTTGGGGTTAAAGGGTGGCTGGCGCGTAGGGCTGACAACCTTGCCGCCATCTATGAGTCGATTGTCTAGAAAATGTGGGAACCTCAACATCTCACAACCCTATGGGCCTTCACGGCCTGTTACAAGGTTACCTTTACTTTTTTTACCCCCAAATTTTAATAAACTGGTAGATTCTTTGCTAAAATATTTTTATCATTCACAAAATGGGTCTGTTATTCTGTTATTGATACAAATTGTAGCTCAAAGTCATTATCCCCGCTTAAATATTCTCAGTTTTAGTATGAAGTTTACTGGATATGGATGAACTGAACATGAATTAGTTTATTAATTCTTATGCCCCTGTGTTTTAGGAGACGAACGTTCCCTTTAAATACCTATTTTAAAAATCATTTGTTATTATACTTTCATTTCAGAAAATTACGAAGGTTGGATTTATTTATTGAAGAATACCAAGAAACTCTACCTTCACTTCTCATTTCAGACAAAATAAATTCAGACCAGAAGGGTCATTATTCTCAAGTGAGATATGCAACTTTAATCCTTTCTTCACCTAATAGCTCATATCAATGAAAGTGATTCGTGAGGATTTAAAACAAATATTCAAGCACGAATCTGTACATTTGAATCCTCTTCCATTTCTTTCTGCGCATTGTGTAAGTTCAGTTTTGAAATTACAGACACGTCTTTTCTTGTTACATTTATACTCTGCTACTACTCGACATTATATCCTTGAAGACAGAACTGTTGATGACAACCGTTATGAGAACCTCAAATCCCACGACAGAAGAGCTGAGTGGTGCATTGTGTACACATACGTCCGGCCCGCATTAATGTTCTCTCTCTATATGTCCCTAAACATCATGTCCTGGGTAATTTCTGTCTCCGAACAAGTGCATAGAGCAGTTATATGCAAAAACACCAGGCAGGCTTGTCAAATGTCCCTGTGAGAAAGAACTTACGTTCTCAGCACATAACAGTCCTACTTAATTCACAGCTTTTAATTGTATGAAACCAGAATAGAATTTATTTCGTGTTGTAGTGTTTTAGGTGCTCACAACAATGATTATGAAGCGTTATATTTTCTGGGATATAACGCCGTGTAGTCCGTTGAAAGTCAACGGAAGTTAGGGATGAACACGTCGCCTCCATCTTCAGGGTCAAAGAGTAAGCCGAGAAGAAATAAGCGTGCAGCAAGTGGCAAGCAGAACTTGGTTTCTTCTTCGAACCTGAATATGTAGGCGATATGTTCCTTCGAAATTTATGTTGATATTCAACAGACTATACGGCATTTACTCCTGAAGATAGAACTCCATTTTATTTTTCCGCTACACAAGACCACACGAAAACAGATAAACCTACGACCGCACTAAATATTTCAAGCAAAATTTTTCTCAAAACTTGGTAAAATCTACGCAAATTCTTTCATAGCACTAAGAGAAAAAATTAAAACAAAGTTGACACTAAGAGATCAGATAATAATAAGCAGAGCTGAGGTCTTTCTCTAATGACTGTACATCCATTATTAATAGTACTATAGTAAAACAAACATATTTCATAAACTTTTCATGTAGTTTGAAGTGAAAGCATTTAATTCCTTCAAATAAACTTAAATTTCAGTTGTGATTTGTAATAATCAGCCCTCTGCTCTGCTCTTCAGCTATAAAATATTCATTCACTATATTGGCATCAGTATGAATGTACTCTATTTGTTTTTGTTCAATGATTTCGTACTTTTTTATTTTAACAGCTCACTGTTTGGCTCTTTTTATGCAAGGATTGTTTAAACTGGATAGCTCCTACAGCTTCAAATACTGTGATGGTTGTAGAGATGACTGGAAAGTATGTAATAGGCTGTCGTGGCCGATTGTATAGTACTATGCTAGCACTTTGTAGGTTGGACAGAGGAACAGTACTTAAATGCTGTCAGCATGGTTGATAAGCAGCACTTGCCTCCTCCTTACGGAGTTCACCACAGTTCCGACAACCTACAGAGTGCGCTAAAATGAAACACAACCAGAAACAAGGCAATGCTGGTGCAGTAAAGTGTCAGACTCAGTCTCGTCCTCCTAAACTTGCAGTTCATTTAATCAGTTCATCTCGAGCTTCTCACACGTATTTCAAGTGTACCCGGATCCAATCCTGACCAGAAATAGACCCTTCCTCTTTAATTCCATATTCTATAGGGCACACCCGCATCCCTCTCTTCGATCTTGGCCATCATGAGCTTAACAATTCTGCTTCGTTTTCGGAAAGTCCAGGATTCTATTGTCGAATAGGAGACTGGCTATCCTGGATGAGATGCTTCATGGTTTTTCTCAGACCCTCAAGAATATCCCAAGATAGCACATTAAACGGTACAATCAGAGCTTCCTTCTACATCGTTTACAATTCAGGATTCAGAATTAATGTAAAAGGTAAAGTTGTCCCTGTGCTTAACAAATGAAGCACTACGTCTACAACAAGACACAACATACAAATAGCTATACATCTCACAAACAAATAACACAAACACACAAAAAACACAAAGCCACAAAGTGACACAAAGCATGAGTGCAACACAGCGCCCAAAACTCACAATGACACCCCATAGACATACTATCCAGAATGAATACGTTGTTAATAATTAATAGAATAAATAAAATTGTTAATAGTAATAATAGCCAGGCCCCTGTGTAAGATGTAAGTATTAAGAAATTGTGCCTCGAGTTTATATTTAGATAAATGTTGGTAGAAGAGGAAATTGTGGAAATGTTTTATAAACAATGTTGAATAAGCATTCGCTGCATTCTTTTCCATTGATTCCCACTCGAGATGAGTGTACTTGGATGGATCGGGGACCATCCTCACGGTAAGTTCTTGAACCAGGCTCTAGTAATAAGGACAACTTCGCGTCCCATTGGCCAATTGCGTCTGATCCGCTAGTTGATCCAATGAAAGTCATTCTGGTTCTGTCACGGGGTCAGTGCGTGCAAAGCAACGGCAGGAGCAGAGAGCATGCGCAGTCAAACAGACTCAACATTCCAGATCTACTGACACAGTAAGTTGTGGTGGGCTATCCTAAGTTTTTAAAGGGCTTCAGTCTTTCCTAGCGTTTACAGTAAAGTGTATAATTCCTCCCAGTCTGACAGTCAAGCTATGAGTGTGCACTAAAGCCCTGCAACCTTTTCTTTTATTATTCATTGCATCTAACTATGTATAACTTTTCATATGCTTCGTCTGACAGTAAGCCGATACGACTAGCTGAAGTAGGAATGGCAAATGATGGCAAAATAACATGGTGTTGTCCTGACGACTGTATTGGTACTCTGCACATTTCGGGCTGTGGGGGTGTGGGACAATGGAGTTACGCATTATGAAAACAAGTTAATGTTTTCTTTTCGTGACCGTGTATTTGAGCTGATGTTGCCATCACGGACTTCAGAATAGAAATACATCAATTATCTTTAAAGACGTTCTGAAAAATGTGCAGCTTATTCTGTCAGATGTATCGTTACGGAGCCCTGACGTAACAACTGTCCACGGCGCTCAAAATCTGCTTGAGAAAGCGTGGGAATTCAGAAATGTAGAATTTCATTTTACGTAAGAAATTTTTGCATCATTTGCATTAGGATAATGGGATTTTCTGATAAGGAATGCTTGAAATTCTTCCCTTGAATTTGAAATTCAGTCTTAGCAGAAAGTGAACAGCTCATCCTCTGTTTCACATACGAGTATATCTGTCCACTACAGCAAAAATCAGGTTACATAAAGTAACGAGTTACAGTAACGAAGTGCATTTTCATTTGAGAGATGTGTGTTTCGATTTGAGTTCTGATTCTCACATAACCTGACTGATATCTTTTTGTGATTTCTCCACTCTCATCAGGTGAAATATAGGCACCTTAAAATACGGCATGGACAAACTCCTTCGGTTGCTTACCTACTTATTTCTTCTCTTAACTGTACAAGACCTATAGCAAGTGTGTCTGTCTACCCGCCCGCCCGCCTGTCCATCCATCCGTTCATCCATCTGTCTGTCTGTCTCTCTATATTCCTTTTGCTCCCACTCGGAGCATAGAGTATCCATGAAATGCTTCGTTTCATTTCAGTTTCTTGATCTTAGACAGTCGGTAGGACTCCTTGGACGGAGAATCAGCCCCTCGTAGGACGACTACCTACACAGGACAACACAAACACAGAATAACGCAGAGACTCAAGCTTTGAGTGATATTCGAACCCACGATCTCAATGTTCGAGCGGTCGAAGATGTGTCATGCTTTAGGCCATGCGGCCACTGAGATCGGCCTACAGCAAGTAGGGGGCACCGCGCCATAGCTCAAGCGGTTAGTCGCTGGCTTCCTACCGCGGCGGCCCGGGTTCGATCTCGGGTCTGGTAAAGTGGGATTTGTAGTGGACAAAGTGTCGCTGGGGCAGGTTTTCTTCGAGTACTTCGGTCTCCCCTGCCAGTGTTCATTCCACCAACTGCTCCACAATCACCCTCACCTATCACCTGGGGCTGCTACAATAGGCCAGAAGTGGCCGCAGTACAAGGGACTTAGTCCCACCCCACTAGCAATAAAAAAAGTAGGGGGTAACATTTGAAGCCAAGAGGTACCCAGTTTGAAAGTTGAAGCAGTAGTTCACCACAAATAATTCTCATTCCATTTAGGACAACATATGCCATCACAATGTCACCGCGCTGTAACCAACTCACCTATGATTTCGGACTACTGGATCACTGGAATTGCTAGTTTAGAATCAAACTTGCAGCATGGGTGTATGGCCTCATTATTTCTTGTCATTGGTTTTGTTCTACATAGAGGACGTGTGATGGGCAGACACCGCTTCCAAGAGCTCCCCAGAATAGGGTGGTCAAGAGTTAATGCGCTTGCTTTCTCTTCGGCTGGTGCTCGCTTTGAATCTTTTCAGGGACTCTGGATGTCCTGAGTGAGGTTTCTGAAGATTTTCCTCGGTCATTCCAGGCAAATGTTTGGATAGTTCTGTAACCGTTCATTCTGATTGGAGGACTGTTGTGCATTAATTAAATCTGTATTAAGTTAAGATTACAAAATTACAAACAAAGAGATCCGGCAGATAGCCAGCTCTTACACGCGGAAGGGACATAGTTCAAGTTTTGCTATGTGGACAGGAAGTAACATCTGGTATTTTCCTGAAATTCTGGCCGTTTCAGCAAAGTCGGAAAGTCTTTGAGAATTTGAGAGCTGACAGCTTGGGACAGCTATAACTTAGAAGTGGACGGCCGGAGCCTCATACCCTGATCGTAATGCATCAGGAGGCTGTCAACCTTAGCGTCAGGTCAGCATCTGCCAGAATCACATAGCAAATCAACATGATTGGGAATTCAAAATTTATGGAACCTCCTAGTTTGAAAACTTAACCAATGGCAGAAGTGGGGGAGTGGGTTTCTCTTGGAGTCTGGAGTTCGTGGACCTCAGGATTCAGAGAGAGTGCATTCCGCCTCGAGGAGTCTTGATACAACTTTCGACAAAGTCGGACACAAAATTTACAATTACGGCCCTTCCGTAAAGTGTTATAAGTAAAGTTCAAATTAAGTACTAATAAATTCAGTTGTATTCCGTAAGCTGGAGGGAATTAAATGACTACTAAGTGCAACGGTCGAAAAAGGTGTGTGATTGTAGTGAAAGGTTCTTCCTGCCCTGTCCGAGCCAGACCCGTATAAGACCCGGGATAGTAACTCAGCTCATTACTGAACNAATTCAAAATTTATGGAACCTCCTAGTTTGAAAACTTAACCAATGGCAGATATGGGGGAGTGGGTTTCTCTTGGAGTCTGGAGTTCGTGGACCTCAGGATTCAGAGAGAGTGCATTCCGCCTCGAGGAGTCTTGATACAACTTTCGACAAAGTCGGACACAAAATTTACAATTACGGCCCTTCCGTAAAGTGTTATAAGTAAAGTTCAAATTAAGTACTAATAAATTCAGTTGTATTCCGTAAGCTGGAGGGAATTAAATGACTACTAAGTGCAACGGTCGAAAAAGGTGTGTGATTGTAGTGAAAGGTTCTTCCTGCCCTGTCCGAGCCAGACCCGTATAAGACCCGGGATAGGAACTCAGCTCTACAAATTACTGAACAGAACCCAGATACTCCCGTCTTTACCTGCTCTCGCGTAACAGCTCCAACAACCACAATTCTCCTCCCTTCCCATCTAACTTCTCGACATCCACGAGAAGAGGGAGGACGGTGAAAAGGGGAGCCCAACGTAGGATAAAGGGAGGACGGCGACAGCGTGGCACTCAACGTAAAGGGCCCAAAGAAGTGAGCGGTTACAGTTCCTCGAGCAAGCAACGACTGCATCCTTCCCAGTCATTCCATTATCCGACACTCAAAGAGCCCCAAAATACCATAGGGGGACCTGAAAGAGTTCTAATTACGTTTAAATGCAGTCAGTCTTTTATAATACTGAAAAATATTATGTAAGTATAAAACAAACACATAAACAGCAACAGCTGGTATGTAATGTCATTACACGCAGTGTAGACAAAAGTATCCTCTCTCTCTCTCTATTTTGTAGAACCTCCTAGAATCGATATGTACCCAGTTACATCATCAGAGCTGATTAATAGACGCTACGAAACACACCCATTTACGGAGGTCCCTGCCCTCTGCCGAGCTCTGGAGGAAAGTGTTTACCTCTTCTATACAGCAGCAGTATATGGACACAATGCAGATGTGAGAAGAACAGCCACAGCGCGCAACAGTCTGTAGTTCGTGATATCAGGAAACTGGAAAGGTAGAGTCGGTCGTATTGACGAATCTTAAGAAGAATTAAGATTATTGGGCCCCGTAAAAGTTTTAATTTAACAATTAAAATATATCGCCAATAACAATGGTTGCCTAGTATAAGGCGTGGACTGTCTTCGCCCGCTCGAACGCTGGGATCGTGGATTCGAATCACACCCAAGACTTG